>NC_031778.1:5943220-5993566 GCF_001522545.3 Parus major
AGAAGAGAAGAGAAGAGAAGAGAAGAGAAGAGAAGAGAAGAGAAGAGAAGAGAAGAGAAGAGAAGAGAAGAGAAGAGAAGAGAAGAGAAGAGAAGAGAGAAGAGGAGAAGCCTATAAAAAACTGGATGAATACACCTTAAAAACCCTAAACTGTGTACAAAACCAGATATAGTATTTCTGAGAGATATAACACACAATGGACTCAGTGGGTTGAAAACATGTTTAGAGTGAGAAGAATAACTGGTTTTATTAGCAAGCTCTGTAAAAGCAAAGCAAGCAACAATAAAGATCTCCAAGAGCTTTATAGGATGTGTAAGCCCTCGAGTCTGAGCAAAAACCAGCCTTTACTACCAGGAGTTGAACACGGTTACCCTTGGGATGTGGGTGGTCCCATAACTGCCTTTCCTGCTGCAAACAGGAGCTATTGCTACTGACCACTGCTGGCAATCAGGGAACACCATCCCACCAAGTGCCACACTCCCATGACCTCCTGCAAATGGCAGCTCTGGAATTTCGACAGGAAAAGAAATGCTGGATGAGGAAACATAAATTCTAGCAGCCCACAGTCCTTTACTCCTGAAATCTAAACTGCTGATGGTAATAAATTATATACTATGGAGGATACTACCTATAATATATGGTCAGTTTTCATCACTGGGACCTTTATTCACCAAAGTTGCAGACAATTTCATCCCTTCTCTTTTGGACTACCTGCCCACACTGAGTAAGCTGCAAGAAAAACAATGGGAAAATTGCAGCTCAAGACTGAGATGAATGGATATGAAATAAGCCCACAATCTCCTGCTGAAGGAGGATTAATTGTGGTACCTTAAATTCATGGTAATGATGTCTCAAACACAAAAACTGGAAAAACAGGAGAAAGATTTATAGAGGCATTGAGAAGACACAAGGAGATTTGCCCAGAAAAATACATGAAAAACACAATGTGCTCTTTTGCATCAGCTCAAAGTCAATAGTGGGGACCACAGCACCAAAACCTAATTGAAATTGCCAAGAGAGGGCAAGTTTAATAAAACATTTGTGAGGATGGATGGTGATTATAGAACTACTGGATAGGCAGTATTTATCTCCCTTGATACCATTCAATGTGCAACTCCTATACCTTTTGCCCCACTAATAATTTAGATCATAAGAAATAATCCACTTCTGTAATGTCCTTAAGTGCAGTTTTCAATCATCTGAGAAGTGGTACTGACAAATTCCATATGACAGACGATAAAGACTGAAGTCAAACCATCACATGATTTCTCAGTGCTCAGCCTGGGTCAGGGTACTCTGCTGTGGCATTTCCACTAACTGTTTCCAGAAGAGAACTGCCAAAAAAAGAGAACTAACCAAAAATTACTCAGGCCAGTAGAAAAGTTCATTTTCTGTGACTTGCTCACGATCATGTAAGAACACTGAAGTAGCTCTTACCTCATTGGAATCAATAGATGTTAATCATTAATTTTAATAGAAGCAGTACTGGGGCAGTTGAAGCATATCCAAATAGATGATGAAACTCCTAAATCCCACCAGGGCTCCTGACTTTCTATTGACTTCTGCCCCTGAAAACTGAAACTCTTTGCTGAGACCAGAGGTCAAGACTTGAGAAAGACATCAGTCTAAATATTTGGTTGAATTTCCGCACATGTAGGAATAGAAGACTCTTTTATTGATTTATTCCCCAATTCTTCCTGCTGCATGGACTCTATACTGCCCATCTTCTGCTGCCAATGAAGCAATATTCAAAAGTCATACGCTTCCTATAAGGCACACAGCCAATTCATCCTTAGAGCAGTTTCTGCCTGTGAACTCTTACTGAATGAATCAGCAAGAATCCCAGTGGAAAAATAAGTACAGTCTTGTGCAATTAAAACTTCATCAAACAGAATCACAGATAACTGTTAAAAAGAATTCTAATGGTTAACCTAAGTCTATCCTCCTACAACAAAACCAAAAATATGTTTGAATGTGTCCTGTGAAATCTCTTTGCAATGAGAAGGGCTTATAGACAGTACAGCCATGCGAAGTGCACTCTCTTGCTGCAGTCCAATCCTCTGATTGACCTTCTGCTTATCAACTCTGCTATATACCAGAATAAAATTTTATTACACTTCATTTTTTACGTATGTGATGAATTGCTCTAATTTTAATCATCATGCTCCTGCAATTCTTCTATCTTTACCTTCAGTAATTTGATTTTTCAAATTCCATGATGATTTTCAGACCATTGCACAGCACATGAATAAACAAGTTGTCCCTTACTTTAATTCCTATTCCTCCTTTGCTTTAGGTTGCAGTTGAGCCTCAAATAGAAATCTTGGAAAAGGACTCTTATTTTTTTGCTTTGGTTGTGTTTCCCACACAGAAATTTTGTATCTTTTTTTCTCTTCCTCTTTTGAAGACCCTTATTGTTTTGTTCTTCATTCTGCTCTCATAGAACTGGAACTATTATCATTATTGTCATTATTATAATTATTACTCTCATTAAATTTCTGTCCCAATGATGAGAATTTCCTCTAGAGAGGATTATTTTCCATATGTGTTCTTCATTTTCTGTATCAAAACCATGTCAGCACATTTTAAGAATTCACTGGACAATCTTTAACTTGCTCTGTTCTACTCCTTGATGGCACCTCATTGAGTCCCTCTCCCAACCTACTGTACATCATACTTGTACAACCTACTTGTACATCAAGTATAAACAGTGAAGCTTTTGTATCAGGCCTTCTTGTTTTGACAGCTCATCAGAGAGGTCTCTAGCAGAAACTCCTGGATTCTCTCCCTTCTGTCACCTAGACATTTTCAAGAAAGCTATTCTGGATTTCTGAACAAATGCAAAACATTACACAGGACAAGTATTTACTGGCAAACTCCTTTTCCTGAATTTTCTGAATTTGATTTTGCTAAAAATCCTTCCATGCAATTTTTGGAATTGAATGGAGACCAGTAAAGTAAGTCATTACAGAGAACTACATTAACGTTGCCACCTTTACTGCAAGGTGCTGTTAAAGCTGGGAAAATCTGAAAGGACATCTTGACTATGGAATGAGGAAACTTTGGTTGTTAAGATTCCTTTCACTGTCCTTATGGCCCTTTAGTGCTCTTTGCTCCCAGTGCCTGACTGCCACCTACAGAGCCCACTCTGTGCCCACGATGGCATGTACATCCAACAGACACTGTCACTGGGAGAGAACAGGACATTCCAAGGGACCACAACTAAAGTATGTCCAATTTTACCTCCTTCATTACACCAGGCCCAGAAATCCACTACTATTCTGGTTTATATAACTTAGATATAAGGAAACACTTTGTTCCTACTGTCATTTAGAAACTATCTTAATTGTTTCTGCTGTCCTTTCACACTAGACTTAGCCTAGAAGAAGACATCTTGTCCAGTATGGAAATCTCAATATAATCTCAGAGTTGATAAAAAAATTTAGCTTTAGGGACCAGACCTAGGCAGTGTGGGTTTATGAAAGGCAGGCCCTGCTTGACCAACCTGACCTCCTCCTACGACCTGCTTAGCCAGTGAGGGAAAGACTGTGGAGGTGTCTAACTGGACTTCAGTAAAGCCTCTGACCATTTCCCACAGCCTTCTCCTAGAGAAACTGGCTGTTTGTGGCTTGGATGGGCAGAGTTTTCACAGGATAAAAATCCAGATGGATGGTGGGCCCAGAGAGCAGTGGGGAGTGGAGCCCAGGTGGTTGTTGGTCACAAGTGGTGTCCCCAGGGGCCAGAGCTCGGGTCAGTCCTGTTTAGCATCTTCAGTCATGATCTGGATGAGGGGATTGAGGCACCCTCAGTAAGAAGGTGCAGGGAACACCTAAAGGGAGATGGCAGTCAGCTGGGGATCAGTCACTGCTCTCAAGTGACAAGCCAGAGGACAAGAGGAAATGACCTCAAGTTGTGCCAGAGGATGGTCAGGTTGGATATTAGGGGCAATTTCTTCACCAGAAGGGTTGTCCAGCTCTGGCCCAGGCTGATGAGGGCAGTGGTGCAGCCCACATCACTGCAGGGATTGAAAAGCCATGTGGATGTGGCAGTTGGGGACATGGGATAGTGATGGCCTTGGTAGTGCTGGGGAAGGGCTGAACTCAGTAGTGTCAGAGGGCTTTTCCAATTTAAGCAGTTCCATGAGTCTGCACTTAAAACAATCAGTAATGTTAATACTGTCAATATCTGTGAGCATCATTAAAAGTTATCAGTAAATCTTGGAGGATTTATTAATTTTTTCTTACAGGGGTCACTGTACAAAACAGTGGAATTTAATATCAAATCCCTGCTATTTCTGATACTCAAATTCAATGGCAATTGATTCATATTAAGAGCAATTTTGTAGTTCACCCAGAAGTTCAAAGTTCTGAATGAGATTAAGGAGTTAATAACGTTATATACATAACTAGCATTTCATATGATTTGAACTGCTAATCTCTTTTAAAATCCAAAATGTTATTTGATCCAGAAGATAACAGTGATGGCACTGATTTCCTCAGTACAAGTATGTAAAGTAATACATTGAAGATAACCAGAGATTTTTACGGAGAATGATGTATGTCACTGACAATCCAGTTATTTCTCCTTCCTGAAAAGAAAAAGTACATATTCTTATAGCATAAAAAGATAGGAACTTCATCCCTACTTTAAAGAAAACAGATCCGATGAAATTCTGAAACTACAATTATGTGTGAGATTTGTTACTTACTTAAATTATGAGTGTCAGAAGAATAAAAGGAAAAAAAAGAGAATTCAGGAGTGACCCAAAGAACTACACAGCACTAAATGTGACTTCTGTATCAGACTGGGAGGTGTTGTACTTCAGATCTGGCGTTTCTGTTCAAGGGTTGATGTTATTTCTGTCAAGTAATGCTTCACAACCCCCCTGGAGCATTACGAGGCATCAATAGCCAGCTGAAAGTCATACATTTATGCAACACAGAGACATTTTCACAATCCTACAATAATCTCCCTCATTTTCTTAAAGGAGCTGATGTGCAATAATCATATGCAAGAAAACTTTCAGATTAAAACCAGGAAAACAGAGATAGCAAAAATGGTCAGTTTTAGAACAGAGTGAACCTACCAATAAAACATCTATGTAAAGATGTTGATAAAATATGTTCCATAGCAGATATAAATGCTTTGAAAGAAAGGATAATGATGGAGCAGTTAGTTTGCTGGTGACACAAGTATTTAGAACAGCTAGACTGACAGCTGCCAGCCAGCACTGCCAAAGGATGTCATAGGCAGAAATTGGTAATATGTTCTTCAGGAAGAAAGCATGCTCAGTCCCCAGACTGCTAGTAGAGAAAGAAGTAGGCCTACATAATTCAGTGCATCAGAAACAGTACACTTCATGTGCTTAAGTCTTAAAATTTTGATAAAGGAAACTCCCTTGCTCTGGGTTTAAGGCAAATAAGGCTGGTTTGAAATGGCTCTATGGCATTTGCAGTTGCCAAGTGTAAGATGCTTTGCATCCTCACAGAGACAATTTGCATGAAGCCACATAATTACAAACCAAAGAGGCTAAATTTGCAACCTCATATTTTTACTGAATTATTTCATAAGATAGATCTTTTCATGCTTTGATGACTTAAAGTAGCAATTCTCATACAGCACCAACCTTTTTGTCAGGTAACTTTGAACAGCAGTCAGTAACATGAACATGAGTGAAAAGCTGAGGAGCCTTTGCTGCCCCAAAGGCAGCAAAGGCTCCTCAGTTTATTCTGGTAATATCTTACAGCTTTTGCTCTTGGAAGCCCTCAGCTCTGCAGTCACTCCACAGCTATGTCCTGTCCTGCACTGTCCCAGGTCACCCTGGCTGAATGAGGAATTTGTGGCCACAGAGGACACTCACATTTGAGGAGAGCAGTAAAAGCACACATCCAAGAAATGCTCTGCTGAAACTTCCCACCTGTTTCCCCAGGGCTGGTTCCAAGGTTCATTTCTGTGAGCACTGCTCACACTGTGCTTCCTGCATATGTGCTCTAAGCAGACTTTTGTTAAGAAGGTTCCTGGTGGATGTGACGAAACAAATTAACTTTGAGATTCCTGTACTCAGCAGTCGGCACGGGATGTTAGGCAGAATGCAAGCACACGTTAGCATCACACGAATGTCACATTTGGCAGTAGTTCAGAGTGTACCCAAGCTGTGCAGTGTTAAAGCATGCTGTGACTATTGGATTTAACAGCTGATAATGGATCCATCATCTCTTAACTCATTTGTACTTTCCATCTCCACAGAACTTTGCATCAATGCAACCTGCAGTTTAGCCCCATACTCCTTCAGGAGGTACATCATTGTATTTCAAAAATTACTGCTTTTTATTTGATAAACCAGAATCTTTTCTTTATCCAATGCATGAAAAATTATTATTGTATTTGCCATTCTTTCCGACATTGCTTGGGTTTTTCTCTTTAAATGTGTTTATCTTTTAGGAAGTGGGATGGTTATAACTGGATTCCATGTTCAAGGTGCAGGTGCAATATAAGTTTGAGAGAGTTTTTGTGTCTAATATATGTACACATAAATTTGCCCTTTATTTCTAATTCTTAACTTTGCCTCTCAGAACACTGCCAAGCACACAAGTTGTATTTTCAGATTATTCACAATGACAGCAGGCTCCAGGAGCAGAATGTAACTACAGCTTATCAGTACATGTGTGGAAGCAGCCTTTCGCTGCCTGCTGTCAGAAGTGACTCAAATCCAGCAATATAAACATAGGTAGTGTGGAGGCTGAACTCCAAGTGTAAGATACAACAATGTAAATATTTGCACTAAGTCCATTTAGGTCTATCTCTTTCTGAGTGCCTTCATCACAGGCTGCTTTCACATCTGCTCTCCCCATGTCACCTACCCTGTGAACAGGCCCCCACAAAAGCTTCCCTTTGAAACGAGGGGCCCAGTGTGAGCACAAGTTCTTCCCTCCTCACAGCAAAACCTGTCTGTGTGCTTAAACACCTGATCTGAGGGGGCAAAGACAGTGGCACCAGATGCTTCTCAATGGATTCAGGTAAGAGGACAAGAGCCTGACAAGCCAAACATGAGCACATCCCTGCTGTGTAAGCATTTCTGTAGCCACCAATGGAGAGAAAACAGTATTGCCATTGCTAACAAAAGGCATCCTACCTGTGCCCTGTCCCTGGGGCACAGCCCCCATATCCTGGGCTCTCAGGGGAGTTTTCCACTGGCCACAAGTACCTGCTGAGTGAGCAGAGGCTTGGCACCAGGTATCTCTTGTTATAACACAAGCTTAGGTGTAGGATAATGTAATAACAAAGGCCTTGAAAACATCCAATCTGTCTGATAAACTCATTTCAAGGGAGAACAATTGCTTTGTACCACTACTGTACTTTCTACAATAAACCCCAAGCAGTTTTTAATGAGTACTTCTTGAAGGGAAAATAATGTATTTCGGTTCCACCATACTGGAATATGTTTCATATACTATAGATTCTTTATTATGCATTCTTTTGGATAGCTAAAATATTTAATACACCAATTTTAAAAGCAGAAAGTAAATAATTATTATATTAACACAGATTATTTATCCCTGTTCTACTTCCTATGATTTTTACCAAATGCTGTCCACAGAAGGACAAACTCAGAGCTTCTTACCTTCCTTAGAAATCTAGAATTGTAGAATAACTTCAGGTGGCAGGATTCCTGACTGTCACTATCCAAACTCTTCCCAAAGCAGAGATCCCAGCTAGATCAGGTGAGTCTGAGCATGTCTTAGGACAGTGAACCCACACTAGGCACACCCACAATGGGAGTTCTTCTGCCTCCAGTGCCTGACCACCTCATGGCAGAAATGTTTTCCATTCTAGTCAAACTAGAATTCCCCATGTTTCAACTTGTACCTGTTACCTGCCACACAACTGCAAGAAGAGTCGGCAGTCTGCTTCTCTTCAGTTCTTCAATAATTGAAGGAAGCAGCAAGATCTTCCTTTGCCCTTTGTAAAACTGAGCAATGCTGCTGCCCAGTTTCTCCTTGCGTAGTAGAGTGAGGACTCCCCAGAAGGCCTCCTGGAAATCCAGGCTGACTCTTTTAATCCCATTACACTTACCCACATTTCATGCTTCAAAGAACTTCAAGCTCACTTTCACAGAAACCAAGGACATTTACTTCAGTGTACACCCTTCTTCCACTTTCTATGGATGTCTCATCTGCAGGTTCCCAGAGCTCAGCAGTAACCCACACTGTCAGCAGAGCAACATGCCTTCACATGTTTTTTATTAAAGGTATTTTCTTTATCAGAGAAACAAACCTCGTCACTCAGTGTCAACATCTCTCCAGCTCATAAACAAAAAGCCATAAAACATGGTACTTGAACTTTCCAGAAAGTCAGGAGGCAAAAGACTATTACAGGAGGATTAGATAGCCAGTCTACCCTCTTTCCCTCAGTCTTTCTGCTTTCCCTGATGCAGTTTTGATCCTTTCCTCAGCCATCTATTACTCTTACTTCTACCTGTATTTCTCAGTGTGTCTCAGAAGTACTAAAGTAGGGAAGATGAAAGGCAAGTCCTAATAAATACCAAAAAAATAAGTTATTATCTAGAGATTTTCAATTGATGTGACAGGCTCTAGAGTCCACAAAACATAGTATCTAGTAATAAAACTAAGGAAACAAGAGACCAGACCTTTTGTGCCACACCTAAAAGTTGCCAAAGATCTGATAGAGCTCAGAAAGCCATATACGAGTCCCTTGCAGCTGCTGATGGACCATCATACTCTGCTCCTTCCTCACCTGCCTCTTCTCCCTTGAGAGAACTGTGCTTTCTTCATTTTCCTCAAGGAAGCTGCTGTTATTGCATGAGAGCTTCCCAGTCACAGCTCTGAAGAAATACCCTCAGGGTCTCTGCATTTTCTGTAACTGTTTGCTGCTCCAGCACATGGAAGGGAAAGATTAGCACTACAGGGGGTGTCTGCATTTGGTATCTATACAGTGCCAAACCTTATTAGCAATGGCACGCCAAAGAGACTGCTGACCTCCAGATTACCCAGAGCCAATCCTTATTTTTCAGTGTTCAACAGCATCACCCAGACAGCCACAAGGCCAGGGCTGACTGGTATCCTCCCATACCCTTTACTTGACAGAAAAAAAGCTGACACATTAAACAACAGAAAAACAGAGGCCTTGTAAGCACTGCAGAGCTGCTGCAGAAAGGTGAAGAACTTTATCTGTCAATTTGAGGAAAGATGGTCTCCTTCAAAAAGTGAGACTGGAGATACAGAAACATCATGGAAACAACTTATATCTAAAACATTTGATTTCCCTCTTTAAGTGAAAGCCACCATCTGCCCACAACATTCCTATGCTTTTTTTATTAACCTGAAAGAAGGAAATGAGACTTGGATGCATTTCTGTCTTTTAACTGTGCTGCTTAATAAATTCTAATCTTTTTGTTTAACCAAACCTGACTGGTCTTGGATATAAAGTGTCCCAATGAATTTTACAAAAGCAGGTCATTGAACGGAAGCCAATGAGGTCATTGGGGAACGGTGTGAACCATGACCCCAATCTCTGTTAATCTCAACCACTCACTCAGCTGGAGATGGACAGGAACACACACTGGAAATGCTGCTTCTTCAGAAACAGCTTCACCTGTAGCACAACCATCTCCTGCCCAGCTGTGTGTCACCCCAATCTTTTTTTGGAGTTACACAACATGCAGAATGTTGTCTCTCATACTCTTACGCTGCACTTCATGAGTACATTCACCTGCTTTTGTATAATTCAGATTGTTACAGATACATTAGAAATCCCTCTTCATTACTTCTGCTTTTCATGAAATCACTTATTTAGACTATATTAAAGACCAAAGCATTTACTAACAATGACCTGTGAAAAGACAATGAAAAAAATTAGCTGAGCTGGCACAAAGCAATGTCTTTATCTTTCTCCCTCCTCATTTAAAAAATAAACAAGATGAGAGGAACCCTCCTTTTTCATATAACTATTTCTTCCTGCTTTTCTAGGAAACAAAACCATTTTCTCTTAGCTCTTAGCCCATTCCAAAGCCCCTTTTTACCTTCTGACTGTCTGAACCATGTATAGAGATTTTTTTCTGTAAGGAAACACAAAGAATTTGAGAAGTTACATGCAAAAAAAAAACCCCTTATCTTTGTGCTTAGAAATTAAAGCAGAAATAAAGAAGTGCTGAACTTCAGATGCTGTGTGTAACCTTGACTTAGTCTCTCTGTGTGCTAGCTTTGGTGAGTCACCAACCTCCCAGGGCTGTCTGCTGTTCTGTGTGTGTTCATTAGCACAGACTCCAGAATTATCTGGGAACAGGAGCTGTGGAGGTTACACTGTTGTCTCTCTGATGTGTGCAGCTCTGCTGCGGTCAATGAACCCAGGAAGAAATGCAGGAAGGGGGGTTCTTACAAGAGGGTTGATAAGGATGCTGCAGGCTGCTTTTGCTTGTATTCCTGAGGTTCCTGTAGGAGTCTGGACAATTTAAACTATCTCCAAGATAGTCCCTAACTGCATATTCCCCATTTTCCAGGTATCCCCCTAGCAGTCTCATGGATGAATGTACAAAAGAGCAGCACATAAACAATTGTAACTCCAGGTACTCTGTGACACCATTCTTTGGGTATGTAAAATCATAAACATAAGAACAAAGGGAAAGCAGGAAAAGGGCCTTCCTTGTCAAAGAACATAAGGAAGAGGGCTCAGGTTCCAGTCCTGTGTTTTCCTTATTGCAAATACGTATCTATCAGAAAAAATCAAGAACTTCAAGTTTCCATTCCATGGGCTTTAAGAAGTCTAAGCACTCTGAGCTTAGTCTTTGAGCAACCTGAGGAGGAACAGGAGACCAGTAACAGCAGTGGTTTAAACATGTCACATATAATCTGAAAAACTTCCCCTCTGGGAGCGGCACAGATTCTCTATTTGCTGCCTCAAAAGCTTTTGGTATCAATGACTCTGTTCATGGACTGGCCATTTCTGGAGCAGAGACAGGATCTTTACTTAAAAGGGATTTGCAAAGATAAGTAGAAGAAACCCTGTTGATAAAACATCCTTAAGGAACACTTTAGTTTTTAAATTTTTGACTGGAACTTGGCTACTATAGAAAAATAAGAGGAAGCATCATATCAAAAGTGAAGTTAAAACAACACAATGAATAGTTGCTCAACATGTTTTGGCATGGGTAAGAGAATGAGAGAGCATGTATTAGAGCCAAAATCCATAAAAGGCTGGATATGCTTCTAAAAATACAATGCAAGAGGGAACTGTCACCCCAGAATTGAGAAAAGATAAACTGCTGGAACACACAGAGATCACAGCAAGTGCTGACAGGACAAATATACATGAGAATGTGGAAACAGGAGCAGAAAAAGCTCAACATACAACATGTTTCTCAACAGTCTGTGTCTAAGATTCACTAAGAAGTATTTAAGAGCAAAATATAAAAAATATTCACCTGTATAAACTTATTAATACTAGAAACCTAAAACTTTACATAAGTAATAAAGCAGCAGGCCCTGAAAAGAGTGCTGAAAGACAAATAGTAATAAATGGCAGATTAAATACAAGAGGGAATGAAAAGTCTGAGTATATTAATTAACATAAAGATAGTGGACTCAAGGGGGGAAATTAATCAAGTACTGCTAAGGAAAAATGAAAGAAGAAAAAACACAGAGGAACACTGCAAGAAAAGCAAATTTAATCAGAAAAATGTCTTAAATTCTTAGTTATAACTCCTCTTACATTGCTTTGGATCCTCTACCTTACAATTTTAACTACCAGAATTAGTTGAAATGGTGTATTTTGTGCAAATTAAAAATGTTGTGTAAACACTATGTATTATCATACAATTCCTGGTAGATATACAAATGCAAGACACAGAATAAAGCAGCCAGCTGACTCACAGAATGGTTTGGGTTGAAGGGACCCTAAAGCTCATCTCATTCCAATCGCCTGCCATGGACAGGAACACCTTCCACCAAACCAGGTTAATGAACCCTGTAACTTCTCTGGTTGTGTCTCACAGCTTGGTGGAAAAAATCTTTAAAGGGGGAAAATATAGAGTTATACTGTAAAACAAAACATTTTAACAGAACCTTCTTCACATATTTTATTTTGTTAAGGGTATGCAGTTTTCTCAGTATTTTGTAACAAACAGGATTTTTTTCCCCTAGCTTTCAGAACTTTCAGCAAATTTTCCTTTTAGGACTTTTCAGTGCTCCCTCTACCCCACTGTAAGTTTGAGATGTCTGGAAGCCTTAATATCAGGATGCCTTTCCTGTAACATGGTCACATTTTTAAGTTTAACCAGAAGGCTGAGTTCTCTATAGAGTACCCTTTTTTTTGGGCATAACTATATTCTCATTCTTGTCAACATAGACTCTTACCTATTAATTGCTTTCCTGTCCTTCCCCCATGAAATTGTCCTTGAAGGTCACATCATAAACACCAAGGGGTGTTACACTATGGATCATTTGCTTGATGAGAATATGCAAAAATTGAGTTAGATTGTAATTTCTGGCCCTGTTCAGTGGTATATTCTGGCTCCATCATTTTTGCAGTAGCTTAAAGCAGTTCCCCAGTGTATTCATCAGGCGAAAAAACTGTTACTTTAGCTGTTGAAGCAAAGCAAAACCTGGGATGTTTGGGATGTACGCCTGCCTGTGTCTCTTTTCTCCTGCTACCTAAGCTCCGCTGTGGAGATGTGTTCTCAAAAGAACACATTATTCCTTTCTTGCAGTTTTCAGAATCCGTAATTTTTTCCTTTGCCCTTTTACTTTGCTGCATTTAAAGGCAGAAGTTTACCTTTCCATCCTTCATTCCACTGTTACAGATGTTTTCTCTTCTCCTTGCATTTTCCCTACAAATTAGACTACATACATGTAATTAATTTTTATAGGTCTCTAGGGAGACCTTGTAGCACCTTCCAGTGCATAAAGGGAGACTGGAGAGGGACTTTGGACAAAGGCCTGGAGTGACAGGACAATAAAGAATAGCTTCCCACTGCCAGAGGGCAGGGCTAGATGGGATATTAGGAAGGAGTTCCTCTCTATGAGTGTGGTTAGGCCTGGCACAGGTTACCCAGAGAAGCTGTGGCTGCCCCTGGATCCCTGGAAGTGTCCAAGGCCAGGCTGGATGGGGCTTGGAGCAACCTGTCCCTGCCTGTGGCAGGGGGTGGAACAAGGAGCTTCAAGATCCCTTCCAACACAAACCAACCTGTGATTCTATGACATTTAATACTGGTTGCTGTTATTACAGGCTGACAAGATTAAGAAAGAGATGCAAGGGCGACTGCACATTTTCACAATCCCCACCACCTTAAACTGCTTGCATGAGGTCAAAGTCTCCAGCTCCCTAAGGGTTAAATGCATTTTTCATCACAGTATGATGTCTCTCCCTGTTTCCATTCAGAAAGAACTGGAAGCTTTGCTCAGCACAGGCAGAAGGGAGCACTACCTGGACTGAGGACTGCTCTCCTTCCCAAAAAGCAGCCTGTTCTTCCCAAGGAAGCAGCCAGTTCAGAACTCTATGAAGTGATTTTTACACACAGCACATAATTGATGAATAATCCTGCTGTTACAGGCTACCATGGAAACCAGAGGGGAAAAAAATCCTGAATATTAAAATTTGAGAGTGAGAATATCCATCACTGCTATTAGACAAAATGGTTTGCAAACGCTGCTATTAATGGGTCTGGGCTGGAACCTTTCATGTTAGCCACTCTCTCCTGTAAGTACTAGAAGTGGAGCTGAATACAGGACAGAGAAAATATTCTAAAACCTTTACAGGCCAAGTGTACTTTTACACCACAAAAAGGAGAAAAAAAGAAGTGTCTGTTTGACAGAAGGGTAAGAAACTCCAAAGGCAAACATCAAAAATGAAACTCTAATCCATGCGTTTAGTTAGAAGTTGACAACAAATACATTCAAGAATGAAACATTAGAATACACTGTTTCTTTATTCTTAATAAAAATTCTTATTCTTTCAGAATAAGCATATGACACCAGTAAGGCAAATTTCTGCATCTCTCCATCAACAACAGACCTTCACTTTTCAGTTCTACCCCCACAAAACTGCCATCTTCAGGGGAAAAAGGAGGGGGGAAAAAAAGTGAAAAAGAAAAAAACCCACATTAATTAACAAATCTTGAGAAGAAAGCGTTAGTCAGCTTGACTAACTTCTTATCACTATTGTATCACTAAGTGATACAATAGTGATAATTGTATTATCACTAAGATAAAATTCTTTGTAAGTCAGATAAAAAATTCATGGCAGTTGTTTGTTTATCAGGATTCAATTACAGATTAAGATTCAATCTGGTACTGAAATACCCACAAGTGATACCAGTAAGTGAGTGACATATATTTTCTTCTCTATATTAATGACAAGGTTTACATCTTCTGGAAGCAAGTTCCATGGTGATTGGTTGAAAAGACAATTGGTTGAAAAGACCTGTTGCAATGGTTGGAAAATTATATATCGAAGTGCTGCCAACTCTAAACCTTCTCACTGTTCTGAGCAAAAAGATACTTCATCACTGGCCACTTACCCAATTCACCAAATTATAAAACAAGATATGAAAACAAATTGATTCCTTTCCTCTGAACCTGAAAAGAATGTGGTCTGCTGAGATTCTATTCATGGTGCCATGCCAGGATGAAATGATGCTGTCCCTGGAAGTGTCCAGGGCCAGGTTGGATGGGGCTTGGAGCAACCTGGGATAGTAGGTGTCCTTGCCTGTGGCAAGGGTGGCAAAAGATGAGCTTTAAGGTCCCTTCCCACCTAAACCATTTTACAGTTCTGTAAACTGCAAAAATCACTTAAGATTTTTGTTTTGTTAGGCCACAGCTTTAGAATAACCCCTAGCTGCATATCAGAAGTAAACTGTCTTCAAAGTCTCTACAGAGAGAATTTTTATTATATCCACTATGATTCCTAATGACAGGGAACAAGAAGTGAGAATTTACAGCTGGTTCTAAACAGTATGTAAAACCAAGACACATACAATATTAAATTCTTGTTACAAGACATGGAGTTAAGACTAGAAAGGTCACGGAGCAACTTGACTGTTACCATTCAGCAACAGTTTCAGACTCCAAAAGTGAGACCGCTCCCAAGATCAGCAGCTAATTTACACAATGGCATGGGATTCCATGCCTGTTTTGGTTGTCAAACCAATCTGAAAGGAGTACTTCGAGGACTCCGGTTGACATCTTTTCAAACATGTCATGTGAGCAATATCCTTGGAACCAAAGGAACTCCCTAAAAGTACACTGTGGCACACACAGCCACTGCCTACAGCAGGACTTCCATGGGAAACACAGATGCTTCTAGTTGGTGAGATTCTCTATTTTTCGTTTAAAACTTTGGAAAGAAAAACTCTTGTTAAGTCCAGCTCTAATTGTAAGAAAGTACTTCTAGTTTTATGGAGATCTGTGGAAACAGACTTACCTGATGTCTTAGATTTTGCACTTTTCAGTCTTCTCCACCGTAAGGAAAAAATTAGCAGCTTACAAGTGAGGCTGTGAGAACACAGGAATAACAGCAATACCTTAACCTTAAAAGATGTTGTTTTCTTGAAATACATCTGCCTCCTCTTCATCAATGAAAAAAATGTCACTTGAAATGGCTAATTAAAGTGACTTGAAGAACGTAAGCTGAAAATCAAAGTGGGTGGCAAAGAAGGTTTGAACCAACAGTACAGAAACTGCCTTTATTTATGTCACCTCAAACTGAAATTCCTCTACATCTGTATCTATGTCACTAAACATATATACAGTTTGTTTTCACTCATGTAAGTTGCTGACAGTATTTCTAGGCCCTTTTACCTAAGTCACAAGAACTTTTAAGTTATACAGAACATTTATTTCAATAATGATGAAATAAACAAAACAAAGATTAGAGATAGTGGTAAATCTGACAAACTACATTAAAGGTTTTCCAAAAAATGTAGAAGTTTGTAGAAGGCTTTGTAGAAGCCAATTCCCACAAGGGATGGTGCCTATTAAAGGCCAGTGACTGCTCCTTTAAGCTTTATCCCTTCACAGCCAATGCTACACAGGTAGAGGGCCAACACCAGTAGTTCAAAGCTGAAATTTAAGCTACTGCCATTACCAGAAAGAAATGCAAAACTCTACACCTGTGAGCTGGTGACAGTCACCCAAGAACTGGGCTCAGCTCTGCTGGGCTTACCAGTCCTTAAACAAGAGAAGGGAGACTGCTAGCCAGGGAATTCCTGACTGCTCCTTTGTAAAGGTTGTACAAACACCTGTTCCTACCCTTCCAGACACCCAAAAACATTCTACCACATTACCTGCTCCATGCAATTAAGGAAAGACAAGGTAAAGGCCATTTACAACATTCTGTCCTGCAATGGCTTTGACTCTGGCAGTGCCAGAAAATGCTGTAACTTCCAGTTAAAAGGACATGAATAATTGTAAGGCTCAGCTGGTCATAGTTCAGGTTAAAGACAGCTGAGGCAATCTGATCAGACTGATATAAATAAGGAAAGAAGTAGTCAGTGGCAGAATGTGAGCAGGACTGGATCTGCTTCAGAGTCCACTTCTTCCAATTTATGGCTCTTCTTTGAAATCCAAGCTTCTTTTTTTCCTATATCCAGCTACTAGTGAATGCCTGCAGATGAAGAGAATATTTGATTTGGTTTAACCACTCTCTTTGTGCCAGAGATACCACGTTTTCATTAGGATACAGACCTTTCTTATCATCCCCATCTCCTCTTCAGACATAATTACTACAGTGTATCAGCCCTGCACTTTATCAAAAAGTCTATGGCTTCATTAAAGCAAAGGAGAGAGAATCACAATTACAGTGTTTGCTAAGAGAAATATAATTTTTGCAATTTAATTCCTACCCTTGGTCTGCAAAAATTCTGACTAAACCTTCAGCAGAATTTGCATCTTTGGAAAGGCCAGAGACATGAGTACTTTTCCACCAATCTGTAATCCAGTCAGAAAAGATCTAAGATCTAGTGGTATTGGGTTGCTTTTTATAATTAGCTCTTGTCTTCTCAGGAAGCACCTGTCATCTACAGTAAATCCAGCAATGTGTATCACACACAGCTAGCAAACTCATACACTGACATAATTCGTTCACAAGCCTGAGAATAATACTGTCAAAAATAAATCAGACTAAGGCTTTTACTCCTCTGCTTAGTACAGAGGGTGTTCCTCCTGTAATAAATTCATATACAATACAGAAAAAAAACCCATAAATAAAGAGGAAATGGCACAGATCTGGCTAGTAAGGCAGCAACTATTCAAAATTACTAAAACAAAAAGATATTTACTGCTCTTCTCTTGAAAAGCTGTAGCATTAAAAGCATGGTCTAACTGAGGCTCTTCTCAAGTTTTACCTCTGTAGTCATGTGAGTAGTGCTATTTTGCAGATCAATATGAATGTAATTAAATTAATATAGTGGAAAACAGGCAAGAGTATTTGAACTCCTTGCGCAATTTTTCTCCAGTGAGCAGTGCCAAAAATAAATTTACAAGCTCTGAGCTTAGTATTAGACAGGGGCAGAACACAGACTTTGTTCCAGGCTTACAAGGAGTGTTTTCATTTTCAGCAGAGATTTGAACTTATACAGAACTAGCAGTGCAGAATTCATTTCAAAGCTAATTTCTCTTTCCTTACATTACAGACTTGCTCCAAAATACTCTAGTACCACGAGTTCTGTCAATTATTTCAATAAATTTGTTTTAAATTATTTGGAAGTTTGTATTAATCCATACCCATAAATTAGTTAATAGCTGATTTTAAGCTAGCTCCTTCCTTTTTGGTCTGCTGTTGTACATGCAATGTGAATAGTTTGTAAGTAATAAAGAAAAATATGTTTGGTTTAAATTACTGTTGCTCCTGTTATCAGTTCATAGAGGGAAATCTTGGACTGCAGTCAGAACTCAGCACAGGAGGTATTTCATTCAGATTTTTCAACCACAAACCAGTGTGCCCTTCCTTCATGTCTCCTGCACTGAAAGTAAATTACAAGTACAAATACATTCAGCAGCAAACAGGAAGAAATAGAAAAAACCTTTTTGATTTAAAACTATACACACAACAAAACGAAAGCTTTAATTTCCAGAATGTCAACTGATATTAACTATTTGTACTTCTTCACAAAAACTGATTTTGATGTAACCGTAATAATTGTCAAGTGTCTGATATGAACTTTTAAACTTTACCTATATTCATTTAAAGAATTAATGAAACATTTAATCTATGCCTAGTAATGTGATTTACCTTCCACCCGAGCCATTTGCATCGTATTTTCAGTTTGCATTTTCTAAGCTTTCACTTCAAGATAAACACACTATAAAATTTACCTCAAGGCTCAGAAAGAATTAGAAAGTTCAGCTCTTGTTTATCTACACCACACGTGAAATTAAGATTAAGCCAATTCCATCCTACAGTCTTATCCTCCAATTTCTGAATGTGGCTAACAGCATGTTTTTACCTGCTTTATAGTTATTGGGGTGCATTTATTTCTTTATACTATGCATACAAAATATTTCAGAAATCCTTGACATTGCTATGACTTAAATCCTACGCAAGTAACAATTTTTCAAAATGTATCTTAGTTCTTACTTTGCAACATTCTCCCCTATATTCACACATTGAAAAGGTATTTTGTAGAAGAAACTGTGGGAAAGCAGACTTTATATACTTAATAAAAATACAATCTCCAATGCAATGAACTGCAGTATTTTCTAATTTGGTCATAATACAAAATATTTATGAAATCAACTTCTTAATAATAACTGAATGACTGAAATGGTAAAGCTTTTTAACACATACTGAAGTCAGCAACATTTGTCACTTTCTGCAATTCCCTGCAAAAGGTTCATATGCAGGGAATTAGATTTAACAAAGTTTTCTTTGTAGCTCATAACATCCTGTACAGAACAACGATTCCATCAATCACAAAACAGAACAGAACATGGACAACTAATTTTTTTTGACCATTTCTCTAGTTACCATGTTACACCCCCTATTAAAATATTATTAATAAAAGTAAACAACACTATTTCCTGGCTAACTCGCTTTCTGGAATTCTTTCCAACAGCAAAGCAAGCACTTGCTCACTGCTTTTGACAGACCATATAATAGCCACTCTATGCTACTTTTTCCTGGTTTTAGCCTTCAGTTTCCTTTGGCAAAGCAGATATCTATTAGTTTGCCCTTAATTAAGCTCATTAATTAGAACATTAATAAAAACCAAAATTATCAAGGTAACTCAGAACTCCTGCACTTATTGGCTCAGTTTGCACCATTCAATCAGAATTTGACAGAAGATCTACAATAGATGAGGAACAACCAGGCACTCAAAGAAGGTGGGAAGAGAATGTGGAACCCCAAGTGTTTGATTCACAGGAAAAGTTCGACAAAGGGGTCTGGCTTTAAGCCCCTGGGGAAAGAGTCATAGACAAATCTCTGTTTACTCACAACCAGGAAAAACCCAGCCTTAAACAGCACCAGAAATCCAGGACAGCAGGTGACAGCTGGAATATTTGCTCATCAAAGACCACTTCTGAAAACCTGCTTTAAGATGTATGTTTCTGTCTTACCCAGCAGAAAATAAATGAGAGGGAAGCAGATGGATGGGAGAGAAGGAATGGGAATAAATTCACTGTACACTTGAAAGCAGTCAAGTAGCTTCCTCCTCAATTATGGGAGACCCTTTTCCCCTGCAAAAGAAAGCTGCTTTTCTCCCATGAACTCAGTGGCTGGTTTTCCTACACAGCTCAAGAGGCTGCTTCAACCATTAATTGCTTCTGGTTAGGAAAAAAAAATATTTATTCCACAAGCATGGCTCTCTGCCTTTAAAATGTAGAAAGGTCAGGGTGCTCGAGGAGCTTTCTGTTTGTTTTCTATCAATAACAGAAGGCACGAGCTGACAGCCATGCAGATACCCAAGTCAGCTCTAAATCCAGGGAGCTCCAGAAATGGAAACTGCCTGGTTGTCATAGCAGCAGAGCAGGATACCTGAGCTAATTACTCAGACTGAGAGGCAGAGCTAATTAGCCCTGATGCAGCATCACACTGACACAGTTATAATCCTTCTGGGACCTCACGTACATATTGCTGATTAGACATTTCAGTTTGCTTGCAAGCAGCTCAGAGAGCTCGGCA
Source organism: Parus major (assembly GCF_001522545.3). Lineage (NCBI taxonomy): Eukaryota > Metazoa > Chordata > Aves > Passeriformes > Paridae > Parus > Parus major. The sequence continues at coordinate 5,963,351 of NC_031778.1, forward strand.
CTCAATGCTGTGCTTTACATAAACATTCAAAGGAAGAAGAGAAAAAAGGGGGAAAAGCAAAAATATGTTTGTACAAAGAAGAAAGCAATGGAAAAGAGCTCACAAAAACTCCCAGAAAACTCTGAACACTGATCTGCAACACTTCTGCAAGGGAGGAGGTTGTCTAAATCCACAATGCTGCAGACCAAAGCACAACAGTGGAGATGGAAATTTCAGTAGTGTGGATACTGTCCCAGTCCAGTGGCACTTAATTGAAGAGAGGGCTTTACCATTACAACAAGCTTATGTCAAAAAGTTCCTTGTTACCTAATAATGAAAACTCTGACATTTTGCTCCTGACTTTGAAATAAGAAAGTAAATGCAACACCACCTGCTTTACAGATTGTAAATCCTATGGAAAATAAACACCTACTACCAACAGATATACCTGTTTTGTTTTCAAGGACTTCCATCAGCAATTTTACTGTTTTTCCACAAAGAAGTAGTATTTTAACACTTACCTTTTCACCTTTTTAAGGTACTATCTGATACAAGATCTTCCCTCTAGAAGCAGCAACACATTTTAAAAGGATCAGAAACAAAACATGAATGGGTGAAAGTATCAGTCCTTGTTAACCATTTTTGTGCCACAGAAATTCAGCAAAACACAATGGAAAAGACTACACAGACAAGCTGTGAAAGGCAGGGATTTTTTTTGTATTTTCAGAAGAAAAAAACACGCAAGATAAAGAAAAATTCTTTACATAACTATTTCACTTCCTTGTAATCAAAATTAGCAAAGGCAACATATGTACAGATTGAGCAGGCAAACTAATCAGGGAAGATGACAAGTGACCAACTCCCATGCAAATCTGCTTATTGAACTGAGATGTTCTGACAGTTCAATACAAGAAACTTCTCATTTACACTAAATAGCACTCTAAAAACACAGAAGGATTACTGGAGTCACACTAAAACCTAATCTCCTATGTTTTGTTTTTAAATTACATACATTAAATAGATACTCAGAAGAGTTGACAAAGGACAGACATGCTTGAATATTTGGTGCATATTTATTGAATTTTAAATTGCACAGATCTTTTACATTCACCTGCAAAAGCCACTAATTTAACAACTGTTAGTATTAACAATTTACGTAATATGGCTGCTTACTCATATTTACAATAGATCACTTCTCATTTCAGCAACAGCTACAATCAAAGCTGGAAGATGCCAAGAGGTTCGTTCATCTGTGCTGCCCAAGAGAATGAGATAAATATATAAAAATCAATGTTTCTCTAAACAGAAAGATATCTTTTCAGGGTCAGAAGTGCTTCTAAATAAAACAGTTTGGTGTCTCCATTTCTAATTAAAGCTATTAAGTGGGAACACACTCTTCCACCTGCTCAAAACTTCTGAAGGACACATCAAGCTAAATGTACTTGACATATATTTAGATGTAAAGTGATTCTAAGCACTACTGAAATGGTAGATTTATAAACTTAGCATCACAATTCCTTGAGAAACTTCATCCCAAGTTAGTTGTCCTCCTCCCTTCAGTTAATGATCACAAACAGACATATTATCAGCCAGCATTTAGATCCAGCTTTGGGAAAGGAGGCTGGAGAATCCAAGACAATGTTAGTGGAGCAAACTGAAAAGAAGAAAATCAAGGAAGATAAAGCAGTCATTGAGATTCACAATGGCTATTATTTATCAGAAATAGAAATAAGCAAGAATGTCAATGAAGTCTCTAAAGGGAAATAAAGATGTCATAATATATCATCTACCCATGAGAAAGAATTTAAGTCTTTCTCACAAGATACAAAACAACCCCCTATTTCTCACTTCCATCAAGGAAAGCTTGGTATGCACTTTACCCTAAGTGGACTACCAATAAAATCCACTCTCTTCTGATAAAGCTCTTATTTATCCTAGAAAACAAGCATATCACTGGAAACTGGAAAGAACTGCACTGTTTGCCAGGCTTTTAACCCTGTTCTAGAGCTGTTACTGTAGCCACTGCAAAAAAATTCCAAAACAGAAATAAATCTCCCAAACACACTAATGACTTGGGGACTAAGTAATTTCTGCTTCCTTTCTCCTACTGCTGCAGTTTGGAACCAGAAGGCACTGAAAGCTCAGCAGAGATAGCCCTGGGATACAGACCAGAGCACTGAAAATGGAAAGTCACATCTCAAAGAAAAGCCAAGTAAGTCAATGACATCAGGCACTCGCAGTGCTGCTGCCTCCCAGCCAGTAACAGAAAGCTTTTCTGGGAAGCACTTGCTCCAGCAGCATATGGCTGACAGTGGGCATTCAGCCTGCATCACTCACCAACAAGGGGTAAAAAAATAGGAATCTTATCACAGTATTTCTTTCTCTAATGAAGAGAATGAAAGGGAGAATAAATTAGAGAGCAGCAGGGGAATGAAGATATTTATGACATGCCTTCACCAAAAGTTTATATCAACAAGAAGATAAACATATGGCCAAGGATGCCTTCGGTTTAATGCTGCCCAAATTCATACAAGTAAGCTTGTAGAATTGTTTTTTTGTCACATACACTTTCAGGAGATAAAAAAAAAAGAAAAAAGAAAAAGCACACAGAATACAACTACTTTCATATAAGCTGCCAAACACAACTGAAAAATGTTTCAGGGGCTCTCTGTGAACAGTGCAGACATTGACACAGGCCAGTAACCTAAGCCCTAACCTTCAGCCCTTTCACAGAATGCTCCCAGAGATTCAGTCTTTCCTGTCATCCACAAAATACATTTATTTCCTTCAGCTATGAAAAAGGGCTGCTGAAGCTGCTAATGGTTCCTATTTCTTTTCTCTGATACTCTTAACTACTCAAGACTTCACCTTACACTTAAGGAAGAAAAGGGACTTCTGCCCAGACCATTTAATGCCTAAAGGTGTATTCCCACATCAGACACAAAATGAAGAAAAAGAATTTCTGAATTGTGCATTGTTTTCAACTCTATTCCAAGTAAATTCTAGGAAGCATCAGAAAACAGTAGATAGTTTGGTTCTGGGCACTACAGACAGAGTGGAGCTCTGTCTCTTTTCAAGGCTGAGTTAACTGAAAAAAGACAACACATGAAAAATTCATTAGAAGGCACGGTGTGGCAACAGAATGCTAGAATGGCTGACTGCTGCATGCCTGGTAACGGAGACTGCTTAAGCAGGGTATAAAAGGCAGGGCACTCGCTGCTGACATGATAAAGTATTACAGAGGAATAAATAACTCTGATGCCTCATCCACAGAAAATCTTTCTTGCTAAGCAAAGTGAACTGAAGGCTGACTCCTTCCTCTTCAGTTTAAAAAAAAAAAAATCATTTTCCTAAAAAGAAAGAAAAAATATCAAGTTAAGGTATAGCTACCAACCAATTTTTGCAGTTAAAAAATTGGGAAGAAACAGAAAGGGGAAATAAAGATACGCCTACCTGGAGTACCAGATCTTTTGTTTCCTGTTGCTGACGAGCAGAGCGTCTCTGTGAGGATTTGTATACTTTAGCATGATGACAGGAAAGTGAGAAAGAGAAAGGGTAGCCCTTCACAAACAAGCTTTAAATCATGTTATTCTGGAATGCAGACAATATTTCTATACAAACCATGCACACAAGGAGTATCAATCCAAGAGTCTCCCCCATCTTTACCAGCATTTGCATTAACACATGTTTGTAGGTCAGATTTATTCTATACAACTTGTTTCCCATGTTCTGTACCTCGACATCCTGAACACTGGATAAAGAAGTTGATTAAATCCAGAAGTGCTATGTCCCTGTCTTGTTTATATGATTCAATCCAGTCGTCCACCACAGACTGTCAAGAAAAAAAGAATACTTATCAGAGACTCTTAAAAAGTGTTTTATTAAAGGCAAATGACTTATTCTTTTCAGAACATAATTTTATAATTTAGCATTTATTTGTTATAGCTATACATGTGTACAAAATCAGAAATCTATGCACCTTCTCTCAAGGTGGAGACAGAACAAATATAGTTAGAGAGAACAGAACTATATGCACCATTTTCTGGTATTATATTGTATAAACACAAGTTCAGATAGAAATTACTTTAAATCCTCCAAACTACTTAAGAGTATTTTTTCAGTTTTAAAATTGTGTTGAATAAAACAAACACTGTTACTCCAGAATGATCAACATATATTCCCAGAAAATGGATGAGTAGAAATACTTTGGGATAAATACTGATTTTCTATTGCATAGAGAATATCTCAGTACTTATAAAGGCCAAAGTAGTACATCAGTCACCCAGGAACACTGTAAATAGCTCAGGAGAATAAAAAAATAATGAGGAATACACAGTAAATAAAATAATACAGAGAAATTTGACTTAGGGTGTTTGTAAAGCTACCTGGATCACAGGATAGGAAACTCAGTTTTTAATTGCCCTCAGAACTACAGTTGGCCAGGAGATATTTATCTATCGACCAATCTACACACACATATATATATATATATATATGTATGTATGTACGTATGTGTATATATATATAAAATCTCTGATATTCCAAGCTCCTCAGCTACATAAACACTGTAGGTAAGGAATTGTGTGTATTTAATGTAATCAAACATTGCACTTGACTTATTTTATGAGGGAAAAGACAAATTATTCTGTTCCGCACATGCAACAGCATTCATTAGGAAAAGCTTGATTATATTATCAGAGCAACTAATAGATTAGTTTATTCTGGACAGTTCAGGTTGACAATGAGTTTCTATAAAATTAAATTTAAAAATAATACACACACATACAAACATCCCACCATGCCCACACAAGTGGCCTCTACTGTGCTGAAAAGGATTTAATTAAAAAAAAACCAAAATAATCAAAATAATTTGATCTCTTAGAAAAATCAGCCTTTTTCTTGATTAGTAGCTGTAAGGAGTGATCTTGAAAAATCCCTCTGCAGTATCCACTTATCCAAGTGCAAACTCCCAAGACTACCAGTGGGCCCTTGGCAGGTGAATTAGGAAAAGGATGCAAACCGGTGGTGTATGTACCAGACACACAGAACTCTGTACTGAGCCAAAGCTCTCCATGTTTAACACACATCACTACACTCACCCTTGAGCCAAGAGCAGACTAGCAATACTATCATGTTATCCAACAACCAGGGTAAATCTCTAAACATCCAATTTTCCAGGAAACTCAAGTTTTCACAGGTTTTGTCTCCCGAAACACACACACGCGCGCGCGCGCACACACACTCTGTAGGAGAAGCAATCTTAAAAAGGGTCCATCTGCTACTTAGAAGAAATTAGCAAATCTTGGCCTCTAAATAAGCTTCACACAAGTTGAGGGAACATGAAGCAGCAGCACAAAATCACTTATTTAGAATGTTATCTCACTGTTATTTCATCGTGAATTCAGACCTGTTCCTGGAAGTATCAATCATTTCAATCAATCAGCAAAATTCTCCAGGGCACATAAACCAAATGTAGCCAAATGTAAAAAGTATTTACTACACCAAATATTGACAGAGCTTAATGACCAGGCTATTGGTGTACTACCAATTTACAAGATTTGTTTGAACAGCTCTGTTACTGTAGATATCTGAACAACATGCAATTGCTGAAGTTATTTTTTACACTAAAGAAAACAGTAGTTGTTCTTGGTCAGATGACAGGTTCACTGGCCTACAGTTTTCCCTACATGTAGAGAAAAGCTTAAGAAGCATAAGTGCAAGAATATACTGATATTTCTGAGTTACGGTCCCAGACCCTTAAAACAGCAAATTTCTTCTCCCATGGATGTGTCTGTCTAAACCAGCTTTATATCTACATCATCTTGCAGCAGTGTGCAAGTGTTAATTATTCACTGCAAAATAAAAGAATAATTGTGTTTTAAACTTGCCAATTGTTAGATCCATTTGGTGTGACCCAATTCTTATGAAAGAAGAAAAAAACAAACCCCAAGCCCCTGTTTGCATCTTCCATGCTTCCATCTGGCCACCTTTTTCCAGGCAGAATAATCCTACTCTGTGCCATGTGGCTTGCCCAGAAATAATTCTGTATCTTTATTCTTGCCCACTCCTGTCACACATCTCTTGACAGTTTCTGAAGTCTACTATATTCTTTGAGCCTGGGAAACCTCAGCTGCTTTTCCTGAGTGTTAATAACTAGTTTCCCAGCATCTGTTCATTATCCACAGCTGAGTTTCACAGAAAACACTCCCCATGGAAGTAAGGCTGGCCCAAGAAATTCCCTCCCACGTTCAGCCTTACTCCTGTTTTTTCCTACAACACATTGCCCCTTCAGCCATACCACTGCAGCTTCTCATGGACTGTGCTATAAATACTGCCTGTGAACCCATCTGGATTTAAAAAAGGGGGACAACACAAGGGAAGAAATGTAAAGGAATACCTTTAAATTTTGCTTCTGTTTCTTTTATACAATTATTTATTTATTTTTGCAGCACTATCTCAAACTGCAGCATCAATGCAGCTCCTCTCACTTCTATTTTATGTCTCTTGTACAAAAAGAATTGTGGGGACACGCTGTGTCCTTGGGCACTGGGGGCCCATTCTGTCTTACCAGTTTGGCACTTGCACTTTCAACCCAAAACCATCATGCAATTTACAGAAAAGAAGTGGCTCATCTCCAGACTTGGAGACCAGACTGGAGGCAATACAGAGTCTTTAGTGGCAGCAGTAGATAAGAAAAGCAGAAAAATCAGAGTGAAGGTTCTCCAGAGGGATATCAAACAAAGACTGTCTTGACCTCTCAGAGAACTGACAAAGCTGTAAGTAAAATTTGAATTTGTGGGACCATTTGATCTAGGCTGGCATGCACAAGCTCCTCAGTGCCTTGGCACTCACCACTGTGTGTGACACACACACACAGTCAGTGTTGGGGGAGCTGTCAGTGTAACTCCTTGCTCTGAACAGGCATCTGTGGAGAGCAGAGAGGGCTCCTGCTGCACAGCGCTTATGTTTACCACAGGAGAGACCCACTGACTGAGGGGCTGCAGGTGACAAGTCACATACAGGCACCTGACCTGCCAGCATCAGCACAGAGCCACAGAAACTGCATTCACTAAGCCCTAAAAATCAGTGCCCCAAAATAACGCCCACAGACTCACACATTCAGCCCTTCTTACACACTTGGCATGCTGGCTGCCTCATTTTGTTAGAGATTACAGTTTAAGGCAACAGGAGATAATGAAGCCAGTCTACATATGCTGCAACAGTTGGAACTTAATCAAATGTTTGATTTTTGATGTAACAGAAAAGAGCTATAAGAACTAGAAAACACTAGATGAATAAATAAAAATGACACACCTCAGACCCAAAAGAGAGACAAGTATACACTGAAACAAGACAAAACAGCAGTAATCCAAATACCAGGAAAAAAGATTGAATACAAGCAAAAAAGGAATCAAAGCAGGGGCAGCAGCATAGCAAATGGTGCAACATGCAAGCCTTGCCAGAAATTGAATTATTTTGCATAAATATGTATAGAGAGAAGGACTCCCATTAAAAACAAGTATTTCTAACCAACGGGCCCCAGGTTACAGCAAACCCTTTTTTTAACATAATCCAAGAGCAAACTCAGGGAAATGACCCACATTTGATCAATTTGCCCAGAGATCTCCTGTTCTTGCCCCTCCCTGTCACCTGTCCCAAGCACGGATCATTAAATCTCGAAGGCACATGTGGTGACAGGAGGGAAAGACCAGGTGGCCCTTTCAGAAAGGAGGTAGCTACAAGCAGGTTCCACCCCCCAACATTCATCCTTATGAATCTCCCTGCCTACTTCCACAAAACATCTAGGAAAGAAGGCTGCAATAGATGAGCATGAGCTGCTCCAATGGTACCCATCTGCTTCCAGATGTTTTTACCTTCAGATGCAGTGGGGAGCATGAATTTACCATATGGAAATGTGCACTTACATGCTGTGCATGAAATACATAATTAATTCAGCATTCTGGGGAGGCACAAGATCTAAAGGACGTGTGCTGCAGCCTTCCCAGGGGCAGCACATCCACGCTTTTGGGATTCACCAACTTCAAGGCACATGCACAAGGAAAAGGCTCCCTTGGTAACAAGCTCAACTACACAGATAAAACCTCCAAATGACTCCAGCAATATCAACAATCCTCCTTCACTCCCTGCTGTCAGGACTCATCTAGACACATACACGCATCATATCTCTGGGACAGTCAACAAGGCCATACAGGTACATTACAAAGATAAGACTCAAACACTTTTTTTTTTTTTTTTTAAAAAAAAATTATGAAATTGCTTCTATTCTTATGAGAACTGAGTCAAAATTCAAGGTGTCCTGCAAATGGCAGATGATGTATGGTACAAATATAGAGTCAGTACAAAGATTTCTCCAAAGCCTGCAACAGTTTTCAAGAGAATGTCACAGAACTGAACTCTTTGATGAGGCTGTTTTAAGAACTACCATGGAGCGTAATTTGAAGAATATGCCAGGTAAGAAACCTTATACAAATAAGAAGCCTAAATTAAGTCAAGCAAGTAGCAGAATAGATGCACAGTCTGAGTAAACAACTTCTAATCGATCAACTTGCAGAAATATTGACCCTCACATGTCAAAGTCTGCTAAAAGATAAACCAAAGCATTTTACACTACTGAAAAGGAACAGCAGTTTGGGGCTTCCAGTAAAAGCAAGTCAGATGCAATGAATGAAATAATGAAGCTAATGATCTTACTAGGCTTTGCAGCTATGAATCCACTTCATATTCCTTCAGTGTGAGAGAATTCAGGAGCATTAAGCGCTGAAGGAACCAGAGGGACTGACTACAGAGGACACATTGCCAGTTCATGTAAATTAGCACAGTCCCACTAAATATTAATGAAAGCTGATTTCAAAAAAAGCTGTTTCACAATTTCAATTAAGTAACAACCTGGCAACAGTGCTAAAACAAAAGGGAAAACAAACGACACCATATACAAAGTGCATGTTAAAATGGAAGATCTGAGTCAACTGTAAACCAAGGCAAATTGAGTATAAGGAACTTTAAATAATTTGCCATTTCATACAATTGATCATGGACATGCTTCATTTACAGTGAACATGAAAGAAAAAAAATTACTCTAGAATGGGTGTGCAATGTGTTTACATCAAGGTAGGAAAAAATCCAATAATCAAAGCTTACACTAACAACTTCTGCCAAAATCCCAGTCACTTAAATGAAATTTGAAACTGATTAAAAAAGGAATGCACAGTGAAATTAAATATTTCAATAACCTGTATAAAGAGCAACTGAAATAGAAAAGTAGAAAATATACTTGAACAGATAATGAGAAGAACTTAGTACACTTAAAATAAGGACCCAGGGGAAAAAAGACAAGTAGTGAGAGACTTAAAACACTCGGCAAAATATTTTAAGTGAATCTGTTCAGGCTGGGTTTTAAAAAAAAAGAATAAAAGCCTTTTAAGGATAAATTTTGTAAAAACTGAAGAAACTACACAGATGGCTACTGGGGAGAAGGTAGTTCCTAATGTGTGAAAGTGCAATTTAGATTGGACAGTAAACTCCAGGATGAGTGCCTGCCTGCATTCCAAACTGCAGTCTAATATACACCCAGTGAAAACCTAATATAAGGATAATAAAAATGAACTGCAGCTTAAGGACATCCACTTCGTTCTTTTTCTCTAAGGATCATAATTTTAAATTATGAAAGAGTTCATACTTTGCTAACACCTATCATGCACTTCCTGAGAAGGTAAAATGATTTTTTTAAAAAAAAAAACAACCAAAATATCACTATAGATAACAGTAAGCAAAAATGGGAAAACTTGTTTTATGCAGTGTCTACCTACGTAACTTTTTATTTTCTGAAGCACAGAGAAGAAAGGAATACAATCCTAGAAGTATTTCTTCCCAATAAAACTAAGGGATTTATACTATCCATAAAGGATTATCTATTTGGCATTTTGTGTAAATACATATTTCTATGCAGTAGACTGGGTATTAAATATAATTACACAGGGAAATCAATGTAACATGTTACACTGAACCATGTGGGAGAAAAAAACGCTACCAAATAAAATAATTATTTCCTTAAGAGAATCTTAGAATGGTGAAGGTTAACTGGAATTACACTGAGTGCATAAATGGTGCTGGGAAAATTCTGCTTTCAAATGGACTAAAATCACAGGAAGTCTTGAGGCTGAGCACCGTGCAAAGTTATCACCAAGATTTTCTAAGGTGGCACATATTTTCTAAGGTGCTCATCTCTCACAGTTGACATGTTACACCGTTTCCAGGGGGCTGTGTCTGTTTAAGCTGAGCCAACCATGGGCATGAATGATGTTACAAAGCATCAAAACTGCTCATAAACATTGAACAATGGAATGAAAAGATACTTGGAGGAGTGTTGAAACAAAATGTAGTTACTCCAGTAAGAAACCCATCAATTTATTAGAACACATGATTCATATTCCTTTGCTACCACAGTTTGTAAAGGGTTCACAGATCACCCCAGACACTTCAAAAAACATCAACATTCTAGAGAGCAAAAGACTTTTCTGCCTTCAAATATAGTGAGTATTTTCAGGTACAAATGCTTTCACACACTGCACTACTGGCATTTGTGTCCACATTAACAGCAATATCATCTCACATCTTATTAAATCACAAGGGAAAAGAAGCCTTGTTTGATGACTGCAGAAAAATTCATTTGGTATTAAGGGATACTCCTCAAATTAATTAATGCTTCATTTGGTGGCTACATTGTTCCAAGTGTAACAACTATAAAAACATGTACCTAGTTTTGATTTTTTTTTTTTCTTCTAATTCAGTACCATACAATCAAAAGCAAAACAAGATTAGGCTACAGAAGAAATCTGCCTAACAAAATGAAAATACTAGTTTAAATTATAATAATAGATGCAGTCATTTTGCCCAGTAAACTTTAAAGACTGCATGCTGAAACTCCTACAGAATTTCTGATACAATCTGGGGAAACCCTCAGTTATAATCCATCCTTCAAGCTGGAGGATACAGCAGTTAAAATACAATAAAGGACAATTAAACTAACCTTGCCTTTAACACAAAAAGCATGGGTAATACTTAATGTATGTCTGTATATTTTTAATCTTCAAAGACCTCTGCTTTCAGAAATAGCTGAGGGAGACAGAGATGTGATTCAGCAAAAAACTCTTTTAGATGGAGAAAAGAAACTCAGAAAAGAGAGCCTTTAAGACTACTGAGAACACAGACACCACAGTGGCCCTGAGCTGCAAACAGTCAGAGGTAGAGAGAGTACCTAAAACTCATTTTTGCCATCTTATTCCCTTTCTGCCACTGTCAGAGACAGGCTGTTGGACTTTTGGTGCAATCCAGTTACAGCTGCTCTGATGTTCTTAATCTCAAGGATCTATGTAAAAACACATGTAATACCTCCTGCGTAAGATAAATATGGTTATATAATCACTCTAATCAGGAATAAGTCTGCCAGAGGTGGATTTCTCAAGGCAGGGTAAGCACTGCTACAAATACAGCTTTACTTGGATTGGGAGAGAACCTCAAAAGATACAAATCCCCATGTGCCTAGATGTGCAGGAACCCCATGCAGCCTCGATTTCTGGAAAGACACGGAAAAACTGGTGGCACGATAAAAAAAATCCATTTCAACACACTAGATACTTGGATATTTCTCTTAAAATACTTGCTGGCATATAATGGAGCCATATTTATTCTGAACTATGTCTAATCAACACCAAGATTACCTTTTATTAGCTGAGCCTAAGCAGAGGCAGCAATTTTTTATGTTTTTTTTTCCCCAAAATCAGTCCCTACTCTGTAGTAAGCTGCCAACACCAATTGAGGGTGCCTGGTAATGCATGGAGTATTGCAGAGACATCAAGGCACAGATCTGTTCATGTTTTAGTACTGAACACCTGCTAGGATTACTGATGATGCATTCTCTGATGTTCAGGGGAACAAAATCCTTTGCAGACAAGGAAGCAGAACACTTCTATGCTCTATTTGACTACCAGTAGTACAAACTTCACTACAGATAACTGGTCATAACTAACTCATGAGAAATTTGCAGTTCTAAACAAGATCTGATTTCATCGCAATTTCTTTAGTCCCTGCCATCTTAAAAGCAGGGTCAGAGACCAATGCAGAAATGTCTGAATATTTTAGCTAGCAGTCAGTCTCTGCCTGGGTGGGTCAGCTGGAAGAGTAGAGGCTCACCCAAGCCTTCAATCCAACCAGCAGGCAGCTGAGCACATGACAAATGCTGATAGAGACCATTCAGCATATGGAGGTTCAGAGTAGGGAAATGTAGAGAATATAGCTGTCACCATAAAATGATATAACTAAAAAATAAATATATGGAAGAGATAAATGACAAAAAGCAGAAGAGTATCATGTTTGACTATGAAAACAAAAATCACTGAAGAAATTCTATGAACAGCCTTAATGGAGTAACACTTGAAAATGTACCTGCAGAAAGCATGAGCAGAAGGTCATGTCACACTTCATTCACAGAGAGCTGCTGACAGAACAACTTCTGAAGCACTAACTATACAAAAGGTTACAGAGCAAATGAAAAACACTGACAACCGTCTGATACCAACTTAACATGGGCATCAAACAGATTTACAGAATTCAAGCAAGACACAAGCAGCACCCCATGACAGAGGCAAAGATTTTATGCAAAGAACAACCCTGGAATTATGTATATTTTAAATACAAAAAATTAAACTGATTTTATTTCCGTGGAAGAAGCAACAACCCTGAAGAGAAGTAATAAACGAATCCTGCTGTGAGAACAAAAATAGAGAAGCTTAGAAGAAGTGAAAATTGAATTCAGCAACAGACTTTTATGAATTGGCATCACAAAGCCAGAAAAATCTAACAACTAAAAAAAATTCTGAGAGCAAACAGCAGGAGCAGATAAACCAGAAACGAAAGCACATGATTTCTATGTAATCTCAGAATATTTCAGTTGAATTTTCCTGGGTTTTCATTGCTGAAAGCAAACTTAGGAGCACTAGAACAAAAAAATTATTTATATAACAGGGAATTACAAGTTCATACTACAGGGAAATAACTAAATATTGAGAAATAATATGTTCTGCCAAATACAAATATATGGCACTTGTTTGAAAGCTGCAATATTGACGAAATTGCTAAAATTGAACAAAAGACCTGCATCAAAACTATGAAAAACAAATATGCCAGGCATTCCTAATTGTTACATCAAAATCCTAATATATTACAGAAAAACACAAGTATAAAGTCACTGTTAAGCTTGGTTTAAAGAACCTTGGTTTCACATGAGATGATTGTGCAAAAGTGCAAGTTAAAAAATATTAAATCACATTTTAATTGCATTCTCTTTCCTGCTGTAGGGTTACTTTGATTTTTTAGAATATTTTTACCAACAGTAAATTTTTCAAAGGTGCCCAAGCAATGCATACTCCTGAAATTAGGGCTCAAGTCATTTATGCCTTTTTGTACCCCAGGCCTTCATATATCTCAAATACAAAAGGCTTATTCCTTTACTATTTGCATATAATCTCACCCCTGCTTAGATGGTGCTGTATACTTTTTCTCCTACCTGCAGGCTGGGCACATGATAAGTGTGTGTGTGTCCTATGCATACGGGATTTGTGGATACACGTATATGTGAATATACAGACACATATCCACCTACACATGCATATACAAACTCTCCACTTCTAAAAACAATTTCTTTCTATCTGATTTCCAAAGGGTTCTTAATACAAACATGAAGACAATTTTTTTTTTTTGTATTTAATCTGCGGAAGACTTGTTTCAGCATCTCTTTTGATACAGATAAAATGTATCAAAGTCAATACCACATACACACAGAGTCATCAAATATCAAAGCAATTGCCCATTCCTTTCCATTTGGCTTCTGCAAATATCAATAACTCTAAGTCAACTATACTGTACAAAGTATATTGTATGTTCTGTACCACAGTAAAACCAGAAAATAGACTCCAGATGTTTCCTCGATTTCTGCCAGAAACAAAACTTGAAAAAAATGCTGAAAACCAAACAAAGTTGGAAGCTCTGTTGTAGGAAAAAAAAAAGGCATAAGGAATCCATCCATAGCTTTCTTAGGAGTAAATTTGTTCTGTCTTCACCTTCTAGATAAGAAGGGTCAATCCTGAATAAGTGTAAACACAGAAACTATGAAGAACAAAAATTCTCATTTCCTTCCAGTATATTACTTCTTTAAAATTACATCTCAGACTTTCCACAGATTTGAGACAGGAAATTTTCAACAACTTTCACTCATTTGAAGTATATGATGCCTCTGGGACTTAAAAGAGGCTCAACTTTTGGCTACACTAAAAGTAATAATGAGACTGGGACTTAGCACAAATTTTCCTAATTTGTACTTTTCTCATGTTAGTCAGCATCAAAACAAGCTAACTGATACTGGCTAAGTCCTGTGTTGTTGAAATGCAAAGTAAAGGAGGTTTTCTTAAACAATCCTTCAGAGTAGGAATGTCTGTCAGCTTTGCATGAGATGAAGAGTGTTCTGGGCCCATTCTTTCTCCTTTGAGTATCAAAACCAAGAGCTGCACAGCAGCTTACTAAAACCACACAACACTGTCAAAACCAATCCTCTGTGCAGGGTCTTGAGATGTGACTCACCTGGCCCCACACATCCTGTAAAGACCTCTGACCTGATCAAAACATAAGCAGGTAAGAAACATTTCTAGAGGCAACTAGGATGATCTTACTTATTATACAATGAAAAATTTGCCTTCAGGATGTGTCAGTGTTTTCCCTCAGACTCAGTGGAAGTCTAGGGAAATAGTTTAGCCTTTACCTACTGTCCTGATGGGGACAGCAGGAATGCAAGTTCCAGTGCAAAGGGCTCCAAACTGCTTGTGTGAGCAGGTATTCTTGAAAAAAAAAGCGAACAAAAAAGGCCTAGATTCATCATTATTTTCATACACTTTTTTCCCATATAAAGCTTGCTACAGGATGTACTTTAATTAACTGCTTATTATCAACAGATATTTTTAACTTCAGAGTAATGGATCAACAATGGAGAATTTGAAACACATGGCTTTCTGCCAGATCTCTTGTTCTTCAGCAGGATACAGCCCTCAATCAGAACCCACTCAGTCCTGTACTTTATCATATGCAGTCCATTAGACCAATGCAGTCATGACAAAATACTATAAAAGCACAGCTTAGACTGGGCTCCAGTCAGAATACACTGAATTGTGAGGAGGAACACAAGTAGACATTTTACCTGCATAGCGCTCTTTCCCAGCTTAACCACCTCAAACAAAGTGACAGGGTCCCCTTCTCCATTCTGCTGCGGGTGGCCATTGGCTCTCCCACGACTTGCTCCTCGAGCTCCAGCGTCAGAACGCCCCTTGTCCGCTGGAGACTTCCGGGGTTTCTTAGTGGCAGACTGGGCAAAGAAAACCAGCAGAGTGAAAGTTTATTACAGCTACATCTGAAATCACCCAGCGTTTCTTTATAAATGATCCATAAACATTACATCCTTATACCCTCACACACACTTATACACACAAAGATCATGGGATGAGCCAGGCTGGAAGGCATCTCCAGAGGTCTCCAGCCTGACCTCCTGCTCAAAGCAGGGTGAGCTAGGAAAATCAACCAGGTTGCTCAGGACTTTATCCAGTCATGTACATAGAATTTTATTTATCAGTAGTTGTTGAGGGACTATTTAAAAGCCACTGCCACACCAAGGTAAGTAGTGGTCACCCGAAGACACTGATGAACTCCCAATGCTGGAGTTCATGTCAGTCCCCATATGAGTCTTACACAAGACAGACATTGAGAATAATTGGTGATTTTAACTAATGAGCTAAGACAGTAAGTTATTAAAAATACATTTGTCACATTAACATTCATTTTCTGTATTTTCATTTTCATACAGCTTTTATAAGAAACTGTGTACATAGTCAGCTCTTCAACTCAAATCACCAAATCACCAAATTTGTACAGCCAGACTTAGTAGATCACCATAGCAGCCTCTTGCTTCAAAATTTTATGAGTTAAAATGTTTTCCCTTTGAGTCTAAATTATTTAATGTAAATTTTCTCTACATTCTTCAAGATTTTAATCAGGTGATATAGATGCTGTCTGTCAAGACTCACCTACTGAACAGTTTGTTCTGAATTTAAGTCACTTGTGAAACAGAAACAAAAAAAAATTCTGGGGAAAATAACATCAGATTTCTTACTTTCATATTCTATTCTTTCTCCCTACCGTGAGGCACACAAAAGCAAAATCTGCTGTTTCCCACAGAACAATGAAGCTATTGTGAGGAATTATATTAAAGAAAACAACTCAAAAACTAAATTTTGGACAATATCCTTATGACACCGTTTTACTCAAGTATATTGTCAGCTGAGTTTCTATTAATGCTTTTAGTAAAGAACACGAAGTCAACATTTTCAGTTGCATATTAAGAATGTCTCAAGACACATTGAGAATTCTACTGCAGAGGAAAGGAATCTAATTTCTGGCAGAGAGCTGGTAGAAGACAGCCCTGCAAGTCCAGCTTCCCTCATGCTTTAAGAGGGATCCCTGCCTTAAAAGGGGTGGGGCCAGAGGGCTGAAGCCAAGGGCAAGGTAGAGCACAACTACCTCTTGCAAATATTCAATTAAGGGCTTGCATAGAAATGCAAGCCAGAAAGCTTAAAATAATGGTACAATCTCTGTGAAGTTTTCTGGATAATATCTGCACTGAGGATCAAAAGAATATCTCCCTCAATGAATTTTTAAATATGTGCAAAGCTCCCTGTAACAGCAAGAATATTATCAACATACAACATGTTTAAGTACTACTGAGCTTGAAAGACATGCGATCACTATTTATTAAAATGGGAAAGAATTAGAAGTAAATTGACTCCTTTGAGATATAAAACCCATACACTTATTCCATCTGGGAGACAGTAAGCATTTCACCTAGTTACAAGAACTGCTAAATGAAAGCTTGAATGCAAACTCCCTCTACAGAAACTAATGCAAGCCCCCTCTACACTCAGTTTTTATCAACGTGTAATTGAAAGAGAGGCATTAAACACTGCAAGGATGAAGGGAAAGGCAGTAAGAGATGGATGTGACATTCACATATCCAAAGCTACCTTGTTAATGAAAGCAATGTGAAAAGGCACCTGTGTGAGTACCTGAGCATGAGTACTACAGACACAGGTTCAAAATGTGCCATCACTAGGCATATAAATGCCCTGTTTAAATTCTCTTTGTCAGGTATCCTGGGAAAAGGGAGGTGCTTTGACCAAGGCTCCTTGTCTGAATTGGAAGGGCAAGATCATCACCGAGCCCTCAGAAGAGGTACAGAAATAACTGACAGGTGTACTTCTGACAAATTACTGGATAAAGCAGATTCTTCAAGTAAATACCTTAATATCCTTGAATTAACACCAGATATATTACTGAATCTACTTGAATAAAATTTCTCTCTGGAGTAGGTTTTCTTTTGACAATGAGAACATCTCTCAGAGTGGAGAAAAATCTCGCATCTAACAAAAGCCATTGTGTATCCAAGCTGGGGTAGCAGAATAGAGATGTGGGATCTGTATTGAGTCCTGCCTCTAGAGACAAAACAAGTAGACAAGATGCTCCACTCAAGACTGAAGAAAATCCAAAATGTGAACTTTCTGAGCTAGGAAAGGATTAACATTGTCTTCAGGTGGAAAGGCACTAGTGAAAGGGCATCCACCCTTCAGCACTTCCACCCAGCAGGCATCTGGCAGGAAGCCCAAGTTCAGTCTCATTCCAGAGTGTGAATATGAAATAAAGTCATATATAGGCCCTCCACCAACTGTTTGGTGCTTTAAAGTTTTGCAAGCACAAAGCACATGGCATTCCTTGGTCATTAACACACAATATTACAATGCAGTAGTCAAACATTATTTGCACATAATGTGTCTGAATTTACATCAAGAAACTTTGCAGGCCATGTTGACAGGTTTGAGCTCCATACAGTTTCCTCCCTCTAAGCACAAAGTTCAGTAGGAAATGCTACTTCAAAGAGACCAATCAGCCACTGGAATCATCTCCCCAGGGAATCTGGGGGCTCATCAACACTGGACAATTCAGATTCAGCTGGACAGGCTGCTAGGGCATCTTTCCTAGATTGTGTTTTTGCCAGACAAGGTTGAACCAAATGATCTGTGAGGTCCCTTCCAACCTGGTATTCTATGATTCTATCCCAGGATGGAGACGTCCTCCACCACCACAGAGCAAGTGAACAAAAAGGCAGGACTAGCACATCCGCAGAAACACAGAGAAGACTTGTTCATGATACAGAACATCTGTGGCGTATCTCCAAAGGCAGGGTGCTCTTGGAAGTGGAAGTTGCAAAAGCTACAAATCTAAGAATTATGTTTATTTTTAAGGATGACAGGTACAGGTAACGGTGCATCCCAGAAAAGAGACACACACACTCACAGGAAAGGGTGATCCTTCTGGAAAAAAAAAAAAAACCAAAAAAAACAGAACCCATTCTCTAATGCCATGTTCTTCCACACAGAAACAGACCTGCTTAAGGCAGCCCCAGTAAACCTGTCAGACTATAACTGACAGCTCTAAAATGAAATGTTTAATAAGATCAGAGTGAAAATCTAGCAGGTTTCCTCCCCCAGATCCACCTAATGCTCAACAAGACACAGGAAAAACAGAATCTCTGAGTCCTAACAGGAGGAAAAATCATGATTATTGCACACCATTTTATAGCTTTCAGCCAGAAAGTTCCCCCCTGAAGTGGGGGAATTAGGACTGACAAAGGAAAGGATAAAGCAGTGTGACAAAGTAAGAATGCTTGAGGCTTTTTAATCACACGCCCAAAAAAAAATTGCATGGAGCTGTGAGGCTGCAGCAGTTGCATTTGTGATTTCACTCCAAAACCCAGGACAGCTTGGCTGGTGTGATGTCCAAATGAAACAGAAATTACTGATGATTTTTGAAACCTGTGACAACAAAAGCCTAGGGTTTATATACACCAGCATTAGGAAATTCAGAAGTTCCAGAATATGCCACAGAAGCAACAACCAAAAATGGCCGTATTGATTGTCACATACCTTACCTGTCACTTTAAGGCTTCAACAAATGCAAACAGGAAACAAAATACTCGACTGCAATTAAACTAGAATGATGACAGTTCAGGATTTTCTAACAAATTAGCTACACAATACTTTTCCTTTCATGTCTTTAAAATTACCAAGAAGAAAATAAACTCACCCACATTTGTAAAATCAAGTAATACAGTGAAAATTAATTCACACACTACCAAAAAAAACCAGTGAAGGTGGCTTGACGTTTTACATTAACATTCCCCAAGTTGATGTGATGCACTTCATGAAGAAATAAAGTCCTAGAGTCAGTAACTCCGCCTAACACACCACCTAGAAACAATGACCTGTATGTGCATTCACACTGGGAGTCATTTAGAGGAATAAATATCCCATTTCCCAGGGAAAGTGGTAGAAGCTTTGTAACCTCCATTTGAGTAAGACTGAAGAACTTGCCTCTCCAAGGCATCAGCCCCTCAAGAGGCTCTATGTTATAAGTCTGTGTTAAGCAAAAGAAGAGTAATGCCTGAGGTCTTCATGGATTAATTCTGATTAAAAAAAGACTATGACATCTCATACCATCATCACGGTTATCCAGGGAGAAGTTCTTGGATTCCAACAGTCCTGTGGACTGTTTTGGTCATAGAAACAAACAAGGTGCTACCTGTGAAAAGTTTCATCCTACGAATAAAGACAGGTGCACGTCCCCTAACACCCAGTGCATCCAGAGCTGCTTCAGCTGCAGCCCTTGCAGTTTAGGATGAAAAAAGTAGGAGTGTTGGGGAGTGGTGGTACTATTTTTCACCCTTATTTAAAAATCTATCAAGAGTTCTAAAAGTCATCTTAAAGAATCAAGAGAGTACGCTATAAATGCTTGAATAATTTCAATTCTTCTAGCTGAGGCATTTAGTGCCAAAAAAAGATTTTTTTCCACAGAAAAATTAATAGATTGCCAAAAATACAAGAACCATCCCATCAAAAGCTTAAAAAGAAAACTTCTAATGCTACAGGTAACAGGATAGAAAAGTCTTCACAAAGATGCTACAGATGCACTGCATTTCTACTGACCTAGAGACTTCCTTCATTTGTAAGGGACAGACCTAAACCATCAGGCAGCAGGCAAGCTGAAACAGGACACTGATGTAAATCACACCAACCACAAACCTCCACTGCTATGAAAAGAAATTCTTCTAAGAGGATTCCTCCCTGTTATTAATCAGGACACGTATGACTTGGAACTAGAAGCAAAACTCAATCCCCTGCTGTATCTAACATCTATAGTGCAAGATAAAATAAGACCAGGAATCTGCTGCAAAGTTAAAATTTCCAATATGAATGCAAAGATACGGCACTGTGGTCTGTCTCGTCCATACCAAAATCTACAAAAGGACCTGAAAGTAAAATTGTACAGGCTTTCCTGGGGACAAAAGCATCAGAAGTGCCTTGTTTCATCTTGTTTTAGGTGACTCTGAGTATGAATGAGAAAGAAACCAGCAGAGATCTCCAAATTGCCACCTCTGGAACAGACAAACTGATGTTTCTCCCTGTACTCTGAATTAGAGATTAGAACTGTCTACTCCTACCTCAAATCTGAAACACAGCCAGGGATCTCTCTCACTGCCTCAACCTCCAGCAGCTGAGGTTTAAGCCAGGTTGTTCTGAGCTCCTGGGAAAGTGAGGATGAGCAGTTTAAAATAAAGCATGCCAACAATGCTGAACGAAGTGTTGATCCAGAAGAGGAGACAAAAAAGGATGGGTAAATAACTGATCTGAGCCTGAGCTCACTGATGTGAATGCTACATTGCATCATAAGCCCTTGTGCTTTCAAATCCCCTAGAACAGGAGAGTACATCCAAACCCATGTATTTCAATAATGTAGCAGGCAGAGAGGGCAATTTGGCCACTATTACTCAGGAGCTTCAAGGAGAGGACTGTTAGAATTCACTCCTTAAATAGATCCCCAGAATTCATTTAAATACATAACGAGATGGTATCACAAACATGTGCACCACAATATCCCACTGGCTGGACAGGTTCAGCTCTTGGCCAGTCACTCCATGGGCATCTACTCTAGGAGACTCAGTGCTTAGGAGGGTACTTGGCCAATAGCCAG
Organism: Parus major; assembly: GCF_001522545.3. Classification (NCBI taxonomy): domain Eukaryota; kingdom Metazoa; phylum Chordata; class Aves; order Passeriformes; family Paridae; genus Parus; species Parus major. Next base: position 5,984,525 of record NC_031778.1, read on the forward strand.
CCCCAGCCACTAGAGCAGCCCCTACTAAATGCACAGCAAGGGCAGAGAATTCTGAACAGTCAGGTTTGATTCTGAGAGCTATTCTGCAAGACCAATGCACTTAATCTATTTGCAAATTGACTCTCTAGACTACTCCGTCAAAGACTCATTAGAACAGTGTACAGAAGTGAAGGGGCTACTTAAACAGCAGTGCTTTAGAATGGAATGACTTGGATTGAACGGAAATCCTAAAAATCAACTAGCTCGAAGTGTTTTAGAAAGTAAAGGCACCCCAAAAGCATTACAGTTCTTTATGAACTGAAGAGGTATTTGCTACAAAAGCAGCATTTCAAATGAGCACCATCTTCCTACAAAGGTCTCAAATCTGCAGAGAATGTCTTTGGAAAACAATCTGGAAAATCCTCTTGTAGTAGTGTATATTTCTGATAAAATGTCAAGTCCATTCTGTGACACTCAGCAGAAACCTGTTTAAAATACATACATATATTTGATGGAATATATTCCAGGCAGCTCTGTAATAGGATCATGCAGCACAAAGTAAAGTCCCTTTCCAAAAGAGGTCAGTAAGGTGTGCCACTGTAGCTATGGTGGCCTAAGGACTTCAACAAACTGGCATTTACAGGAAGAGATTAAATCTTATTAGAGCATTTAGTTAGAAAAAAGAGCATTTTAGTTAGAAAAAATTCCCAGCCACAGAAATGAGAAGAGCCTTTGGGCTACCCTCTTCAGGTCTATAACAGAAATGAAAATCATCTAAGCTAAATCTCAGTTATGAAAAACATTCCTGAACTTAACTAAACCTTTCAATCTGTTTCACATCTGGCAGTAAAGGTAGGTAGTACCTGTGAAGGAAACAAAAACCACAGTAGTGAAGAGTCGGGGGGTGGGGGGGGGTGGGGTCACAGCTGCACCTCCTGTAAGAACCAGACAGTTCTCCTGAGGGAAGTGACTGGGTTAGCAACACGGTTTGCTAAAGCAATACAATTACCAAGTCCCTGGCTCTTAACATCAAATAATGCTGTAAATTCAATTGCCTAGATTAGCCTTTCCAACGTTTTTGCATTTCTCCTCTAGACATTAAACATTGAGTAAACATTGAGTGACTTTTTGCTTTAGGAGCTTTTTTTTTTTTTTTTTTGTAGAAGAATCAAAGGAGAAATTTATCATGAAGTAAAATGGATAGGCACCTAAGAGAAGCTGTGCAGTCTCCAGCCTTGGCAATTTTCAAAATCAAACTGGAAAAGCCATGAGCAATGTGGTCTGATCCCAAAGCTGCCCCACTCTGACTAGGAGGTTGCACTGAGATCTGCTAAGTCCCATTCCATAAATGACCATGTTGTTTTTCTTCTCTGAAACTCTTCCAGTCCTAATATATGCTTTCCTGAGATTTTGGGATGGAGGTCAAAAGGGAAAGAGAAAGTAGAAGTGAGAAAATTCTTCCAAATTTTGACAAGCTACAGTTTCATAAAGGACACCGTATTTGTTTCATTCTCTATTTTCTTCCTCTAAGTTGTAAGACTGGATTTGGGGTTTTTTGACTCCTCTTAAGTATTAAGATGAAGCCTCCACAGACTCTCTCTTGATAACCCTAAGGTCTTGCAGCAGCAAGCAGCTCACAGCCCATCACTTTGTGAATGAAGCAATGGCTGCTTCCTCTGCACGTTCATCACGTGACAGTCATACCTAATGAGCCTGGAGTTGTTCTAAGCAAAATGAGCAATTCCTCCCTTAGAAACCTGATAGCAGGACCAGCAGAGTGCTTCAGTAAATGTTCTCATAGGAGCTACTAATAAACTGAAGCAGAGGAATGAGAAATGCTTTTTGTAACATCCACCTTTCTCTTCCAGTGAGTGTGGGCTGGGTACAAAATACCACCCCTAGTGTTGCTGTAACTTGAATTCCTACATTGTGACAAAATTCTGGGTTAGCAATCAGGTTGCACCAGCCTCCTTTTTTTAATTAGAGCTACAAAACCCCATAGATTTGCTAATGAAGTATTCATAAGATAATTTTTCATATTATCCTTTGCTTACAAGCTATGTAAACAGATAAGCTGTTCTCTTTAAACACTTAAGGCTTGCTCTGAAGAGGCTTCATGTTCATGAGCAAATCCATTTATCTGATGAAGAATACATGCATCATAGGAAAGTGTTCAAAAGCTTTCAAAAAGGAAGACAACATGCCTAGAAAAGACCAGGATTTAAAATGTTGGCACCCTGAATAAGTCCAGAGACTGTGATGAAAATTGAAAACCAACCGTAAAGAGGAATTTGCTCCAGCTTGGCCAGCATGCCTGAGGAACACATAGATCTGTCCATTCTTACAGCCTCACCAAGCCCATGGCTTGAGATAAGCCTTAGGATCAAAGCCCTCAGGGTTAAAAAAAACAACAAAAAATCTTCATCTACTAGTGCTATATGCACATTCATATTGTGACTTTATTCATAGAGCAACACTAAGAGGTGAATAAAACAAACACAGAGAAGTTCCCACCAAGTCTTACTCCACACTGTGTACTTCAAGTGATACAGCCAAAAGAGCCAAACTGATCATTTTCAAGAACCAAGATGAAGGACAACATGACACACAGAACTTTCCCTTTATTTTTCAATAAATTGGCTATTTTATAAAATAAATGAAAATAAGAGAGAAAGCCTCCCTAATACCCTGTGTAATAGAGAACTGTTTCTGTATGTTCCTACTGATAGGCCAGCAGGGACAAAGACAACCTTATCACCTACTTCATTATGCCAGAGGATTTGTTGAAGAACTCCCATTCTGTAAGTAGAATGCAGTGAATGTCAATCACATGACTTCTGAAATAGATCTTCTCAGGAATCTAGTAAATATCATGCTGCAATTCTTCTATTCACATTAAAAGATTATCAGTAATAAAAAGATGGCTTAAATGTCATTTGTCACTTGAAGTCTATTACAACTTTCAACAAGAAAGTGGCTGTACTTACTGAAGTTATTCTCATATCTGTAAGAATGTTGTAATAACAGTAATAACAAAACTGTATTGTTCATGAAAGCAGCTAGCAAAAGAAAAATTAATAGCTATTATGAGATCATTTTTATGCCTTTTTTTAAACACTCCAAACATTGTTCGCACATCAATTTGATAAATATTTCATATTACAAGTCTTCATAAAGTCTGACATAGGACTCATTAAAAGCTTATTTATGTGACCACAAGATGATCATATGAAAAAGAGTCTGCAGTCAATTATAAATAGATGCATAACAAAACAAAAATAAATTACATAGATGCATAACAAAAGCAAAACAAATTACACATACTGGAGGCCTGCCGGGACGGCCCCTTTTTCTTTTTCCTTTGACTTCTGCTTCTTCAAGCTCACTGCCAGCATCTGAATGTGCAGTAGTTTCGTTTGTAGAATCCCTAGGGGGGAAAAACATTAGATAAATTCAAATTATTTGAAATCAACAAGTAGTCTGTAACTGACCAATTAAATACTTAGTCCTGAGACAGAAAACAAATAAATAACAAAAAAAAGTCGGCATTGAAAGGCTTTCCCCATTTATTCTGCAAACCAAGGACAGAGCATTGTTAGCCCTGGCAAAAGGCCTTCCTTCTTCATTGGCTGCAATGTCATTTTATTGAATGGAATTCCTTAAATTAATTTTCATTTGAAAACACGTTACACTTCAAAACTGGCTGTATTACCCAGCATATGCTCAATTCATCAATCCCACAACGTATTCACTACCAAGAACTTCCTTTTATTCTTTGTAGCTGCTTCTGAGCTGCTCTCAAGGCCCCAAGAGCAATGTGGAGTCCAATCCAGCTGTCTCATCATTAGCACAGTTATACAAGGCTCCACAAAGCTTACACCATGCTCTCACTCACACCCCAAGACAAGGGGCTTGGGCAGCTGTTAATAAAGAGGATTCATGCTGACTGTGAGGCCCAAACCCAGAAACTCCCTTTGATCTGAAGACATTTATAATTTTTGCAGTTAGAAAAATATTTTCGCTTGTACAATGGAAAAGCTTTGACATTGCTCAACTCCTGTTAGCAGAGAAGCCCGAACAATAATTTCTCATTTGCTGCCATTTCAGAGTTAAGATCATGATAAGAAAAAATAAAATTCCTCCGATTTTCACAACCCCTCCCAGCCAGACGCAGAGGTACTTCTCTGCCTTCCAAATAGATGTGGCTGCTTGAAGAAACTCACATTTTAATTGATCTTTTGAGGCATTAGATCTTACCCAAGAGCAGTTCACATGCAAAACCTCACTTGTTACTGGTGGGCTTTAATTTTACTGTGCAAGACCACCAGTGCACCAGATACCTAAAAAATTTCGTTGACAACTAATAATGTCCTAGATTACTCAAGGATGGGTCAAGTGTAGTTACAACCATAGACTTCTTTAAATCCAAAATAATTTCATTGAAGTGAAAAGAGTTCAGTTGCTGTACAACCTGTGTAAAGGGAAGGTGAAAACCAGACTTATTCCATATTTAACAGCTTCAAACATCAATGGCAGCATTAGTGATCTGCTCTAGTGAAACTGAGAAACTCCAGCAAGCCAAGATCTACACAGATCTTCCAGGTTGTCTGGGGGTTATTTTGTATTTTGCTCTAGATATCGGGAATACTTCACAGATTTGTTGTATCACCAAGAAAGCTATTTAATAATGCAGAAAGATATCACTGTATCAGAACTGGGAATATTCTCATATTCCCCTTTACTGAAATTACCGTATTGCCTAGGTCTGCTGTCACTTAAATAATTCTGCAGAACTATAATGAATTTCTAATATTAAGACATTGATTTCCTACCTTTTCCTACTTGCAAGCAGAAAAACATCAAGGTTCACAGAATCTTTTACAAAAGCCAGAATGCAGAACATGTATGAATCTCTTTTACTGAAAGTAACTTCAGTGGATTATGTCTAAATACTCTACACATCCCAGAAAATCAAGTACCCTAGATGAAAAGCCACTATTCAAGTGCATTTGAGTTCACAAATTACATGCTTGTAATGCAGTACCTCTACAAAATATCGAAAATGCAGCTTTGTTGTGATACAATTGAAAAGAAGCTTCTTCGCTTCATAAAATATGAAATTTGAAAAACTTAGTATCAAGCTGTGTGTTTGGAAAAACACACAATAATATAAAAATACTAAAATCCAATAAAAGATACCCCAAACGGAGTTCAAAATTGTTTGGTAGATTAGGGCCACAGCAGAGAAAAGCAATGCAGTAACTACAGCTGAAGATATGCTTATGCAGATAGATGTATCTAGCCTTTACTCAAATACCTCATCACACTGCAGGTCAATTTGACAAAAATGTACATTGGTTCACAATGGCAATTTTAAAAGATTCTGAATATAAAAGTAAGGAACCCCATAAAAAATTGTTCCCTTCTGTTGCTGGAGAGAAATTAAAACCATTCTCTATTGCTCTCTCAAAAAAAAAAAAAAAAACCCACAACAATTTTTTTTCTCTCTGGTCTGCTCAGATCCTTACTGGAAAAGTTTCAGGCATGGTGTGTCTATCTAAACAATACCCCCACTCCTGGGGAAATCTGTGTTTTGCTAGCTTTTAAACTTGCACCCCTAGGATCATCAGGATAAAAATTTCTATTAAAAACAGATTCAGCAATCCTCCTAGGCAAACAGCTCAAACCCTTCCCTTGAAACACCAGAGCTATATAAATAAATTACACTCCACTACTACTTCACATGCATCTACTCCACAGAGAATTTGACTTTCCTCTACAGCTTCAGTCTGGTCTAGCAAAACCTCCAAATAAATTTGTCTATTTTGTTCTGGAAATTTCAAATCTTTCCAAATACTGCATATGAAAGAAACAGTTAAGCTAGTAACCACCTTCTGTTCTTTGCCTCAAACATAATTTTCTATTCTTCTGGTAAAACCTCTCAAATTTGCTGGAAGTCTCTTTGGCCATTTCTCTTTTTAGGAAAAGCTCAATAAATTAGTACTAAGGGTGAGATTCATCTAATCTAAATTAGAAACACTTGCAATGCAGAAAATCTTAATGTACAAGATACCTCATGCTAAGGTCAGTGTTGAAAACTGGTCAGACAGTTTAAGTCTTATAAATTTTGTTTTCTCTCCATTGATAATAAGGCGATCAAGACAAGCAGCTTGAATATAAATGTTTCAAATTAAACAAAATAAAACTCACCCTAACAACATGTGAGGAAGAAAGGAAACATCTTTCCAGCAAAGAATATATGTAAGCAGCAAGGGGAAAACATCAAAAACTAGATTCCCTTCAGTCCTCACATTATTTGGAGTAAGGAGACAGCATCAAGGACAACCTGCAGTCTTTAGCTGTTTTCATATGAAAATAAATGTAATTTCAAGCAGCGAGGAATTCTGTTTGAATCAACAAACTCCTACATGAAAATGCCCTTCCAGTGTGGCTGGGAGTCCTTTCAGTTTGGGAGGTAGTGCCTCTTGCTTCTGTCCCAGCCTTGCAGTTGCCCTGGGCGCACACACATGCCCCTTTTTTCTCTTATTTCTGAACTCAGAGCAGCAGTACAGCATCTCCTAACTGCCTGCAGTTCTGACAGTTTGTAACACTCAGTGAGAGAAGCAGCTGGCCGGCATCCATCTCCCTCATTCCCTACACATCTTGCAGAACTGTTAAGAAGTAATTTATCTGGTGGCAGTTATCAGCGTCTTAATAGACCAGAATTATCCTATCCTCATTCCACTGTGTGTGACTAGGCACCTGAAGGGGAAACTTGGGCTTAGTCATAATTTATCCTTCCTGAAGCTGTTGGAGGGAAGATAATCTGGGCCTAAGGAAACCTGCCTCATCTAAGGAGAGGTGGAAATGCCTAAAGCTAAACCTTTCCTCTCTTAAGACTCGTTTGAAATGACAGGGACATGAGAGAATTTGACAGAGGTGGGTGGGAACCTACAAGATAGGGGTGAGCAGAGCAAAGGAGACAAGTGATAAGCTCTTTTCAGGGCTCAGGTATACTCTGCTTTGCTTTCTGGTTTCTGTGGTGACTACAGCATCCTAGAAAACTGGCAGCAACTCCAGGATCCCTTCTAAAAACTCCAGATATTATTCTAGAGTTATAATTACTAATCCTTGACACTATCCATGTTAATGAAGAATTAACAGATCACTGGGCAGCCCCTGACCACGTCATGCTTCTGAAGAACGTTTCCATTAACAGTAAATTTCACATCTCTGTAAAACAAACTAAAATTAATTTACCTTTCTTCTACTATTCCACAAAGCCCTAGTTATAGAGTTTATAGATCATGCCCCTTTAAAAACATACCACAGCAAAAACCTGTGTTTATGTATCAGATTTTGTGAAAAAAAAAAGAAACTAAAACACTTCTGTAAGTTTTTATCTCTGTTTGCTGAGGGGCTCACATTCTGGCAGAGATAAATTCAGCAATTGCTACCACCAGATTCAGCCTTGTGAAAAAAAGCATTCATGAAGAAAAATGGCTAAATGCACAGGCTCATGAATCATGGACGAATCATTCTCATGGTCGATCTTCAAAAAATCTAAGGAGCAAATATGAGCCATGTCATTGAGAGAAGATTCACACCTGTCACACAGATCAAATACACCAGACGTTTTCTCCAAGCATCTGAAACACCAGTAAGTGAAATCCTGTCTTTACTGTGTTCTGAAGCCACTTCTATGAATCTAGAAAGGTTGAAGATTCTCCTTTCACGTTCCCTCGACAAAGAATAATTTGGGAGAGAATATATAATATGGTCCTAAGCAATGTATATTAACATATCAAGTTGGCTTTAGGATTGTTTCTTTAAAGAGGGTAGCCAAAAAGATTACAAAAAAAAAGTAGAAATTAAAGACAGGAATGGGAGATTATATAATCCTTCAAATAATTCATTTTAAGAGCTAGAAAAACCTTGGTTTTCTGTGTGGAACTGGACTGTGTCTACGCATATCTGTAAATGTGTGAAGCTAATACCCCCTAGCCCAAAAATTGTTTCAGGTTTCCTCAGCCTTAGCCAGCACTCTTCCTGATGAGAGCCTGGCTGGGACCTTCTGAATTAGAATTTATCACTTCCTTTGATAATTCATCCACACTAGCCAATGTTCTTTCTGAGCCCTCAGGAGAGACCCAAAACTTTTATGTGCAAATTATACTGAGTTTTGTGTAAATTGAAAGACCTCCTCTTATTCAAAAGCAATCAAAACTACATGTGTTGTTGAGGATGACATCTCACCAACACTTCACAGAGTAGCATTAAATTATTCCCAACTTTACCAGAAAAAACAACATTCATGTTTTATTTCACTCTTTGATTTGCTTAATATCAGTGGTTCTGAGTAAAGAATATGCCAGTATATTTGAAGTCCCTCAGGTTTTTCAGCTGGTGTGTAGAGTTACCAAATCCATTAATATGCACTTTTTAACGTTAAACTCTGTGATATTCCATTCGCTTTTTAAGTCCATCTGGGTTCTTGAAGTGCAAATATCCGTTTCCCACCACTACCATCACAGATTCTCCTAGCTTTTTGTTCTTGGCATATTTGACAAACATTCCCTCACTGCTTAAATGTGGCAAATCCAGGAAATATGAACCAAGAAAATGTTCTTCCACAACTAATCCCTAAACTAACAAGAATCCCCTCAGGCTGACACCCCGCCTCAGCGCTGCCCATCAAGGTCATCCCCAGCTTTAGCCTGTACTCATCCACAGCTAAATTTTTTTTATTGAGGTTTTAAAAATACAAGAGAAAACTGTAATGCAAAGCATGCTATTATTAATGTCAGACAAATTTGGTTTCAACTGTCCAACCATTCAGTTTCTTATATAACAGGCCTTGAAATCTTAGCTTCGAATGTCATTCAACCCTGATAACTAAGGTAAAAAAAAAAAAAAATTAGAAAACGTTCCAAGCTAAAATAAACTAACATTAGATAGTTACCAAATGTAGGTAGCTGGCACAGGTGCCTGGCACTGGCAGCATGGTGGTCACACATGGAGCTCCGTGAGGGGACGGTGAGGAGCTCCTGTGAGGGGACGGTG
>NC_031778.1:5993880-6033409 GCF_001522545.3 Parus major
GGGGGAGCTCTGTGAGGGGATGGTGGGGAGCTCTGTGAGGGGATGGTGGGGAGCTCTGAGGGGATGAAGGGGTCTGTGAGGGGATGGTGGGGAACTCTGAGGGGATATGGGGCTCTGTGAGGGGATGGTGGGGGGCTCTGAGGGGATGAAGGGCTCTGTGAGGGGACGGTGGGGAGCTCTGTGATAGGAGCCCATGTTGGAGTGGGCTGGGCACCCACACTGGGGGCATGAGGGGATGGGGTGGGATGAAAGGATGAAGGTGAACTGAGGTAAGGGCAGGGGTAGAATGAACACCTGGTAGGTTTTGCCTTTGTTTTTCACTATCATCCAAATCCTTTTTGATTAGCAATAAATTAATTTTCTCCAAGCCAAGCCCCTTTGGTCTGTTGTTATTTCTGTGTCATTACCTCACCCCCTGAGCTTCTTCACTTTATAGTCTCTCCCTGCCTTGTGAAGAGAGGAGGAACTTCCAGTCTCTAAAATTCCTTCTTCACTCTACTTGATTTACTCCCCAGCTCCTCCTATTATAGATTTCTGTTCTTCCCAGTAGCTCACTTTATCCAAGCACAGCCATGTTCCCATGTGCATTAGCCACTCCTATTTCCCAGGACCAAAACATGCTCATGCCACTTGCTATATTCAACTGTAGCAGGCAAAGGCTTTTTGCACAATAAATTCAGCTCATTTTAAGAAAGCACACAACTGGAATATACAATGTGGTGTGAGAAAGTACACAACTGGAATATACAATATGGTCCATTAGGAGCAAAACCAATACATGCTGCTAAAATCTTACGACATTCAGAAACATAAAAGTAGCAAAGACCTTGTTTTGCTTTGCACAGTGAAGTTAAATCTCAACACAGAGAAAGAAGTATTTTTTAGATTAAGTGTTTTGCAGTTTTTTTTACAGTTTTTCAGCACATGAAAATACAGGAGGCCTGGAACAGTCACAGTAACATGCACTTCTTTCAAGTTTGTGCTTTCTCCTCACAATCACCTCTCTGTTTACTTTAACCTTTTTAAAAGTCAAGATTACAAATGTAGAAAGAAGTGTATACTCACTGTAGTACTGGCAAATCTGAAGTAATCATTTTTGCAGAACTCTTGGAAGTAAGAGCTACATAGAACTCCTCCTCAAAGTTATTGTAAGACAACTACTTGGAAACCTCTTTCATGAAAAGAATGTCAAAGTCCAGTCTGTAAGAGAGAGAAAAAAAATTTTAGATGTGACTCTGAAATATAATACATTGAATAAAACATGAGGTCAACAAAAAAGGTCAATTTTAAAGTAGCATCACTAAGTAGCATCACTATTAAACCATAAGAATTTTAGAATGGATGATCCTGAAACAGCTTAATCATATTCTTGCATTCAGTTCTTACATTTCTGTTTAGGTAACTTTGTGTAATTAAATAAAAATTTAAAAATAAATGTTCCGCATTACATCCTGTACTTGTTTACTAATATATGTGTGTTTAAATGGCACTACACCTACTTAATCAGACCCTATGGCTTACGGCTTTATGTGACTGAATTTCACAGAATAGTCAGAAGCTGTGCTAAAGTCTAAGTGCAGCAGAAGGTATTTTAACTTAATGAAACTGAAGTTTAAATAATTAAGTAGACTGCATCTGTGGTGTCACTACACCCACTAGTAACATTTCTCAACCCAAAAGGAGTTGACTAATGGCAGCAGATGTGACTTTACCATTAAATAATGGCACAATGTGACAGATTCAATAATCTTCACTGTAATAAAACACAGAACTGCCATCCTAGTCTTCCAGAAAATGCAAGTTCTGGAGAAACTAAGTACATTTGTTCCTGTCCCCCATTTACAGGTCCTGGGGTAATATAAAGAGCTGCACGGAGCACTGCAGTTCAGTAATGACAAGGAACACCAAGGACTCAACTGTGTGTTTTTAAAACATGGAATATGCTCAAACTCTTTTATTTAAATACGTAATCGCCTCCTGATAGGCATTTTTTTCTCGTGCTCTAGTAGCTTTGCACAAGGCAGAAGGACAATCCAGCCAGGAATAGGTAATGTAACCTGCACCAAATGGAGGATCTAAATTAAAGTGCACCTTTCTAAACAAAAGAGTACAGCATACAAAGTATAATTTCCATCCTACTACACACACATCAGTGTTTATTTACCAAACCATACAGAATGAACAGACTTTTCTGCCTCTTCATATTGCAGTTCCAGCTAGACTCACAGTTGCATACAACTAGTTCTGCCAGTACTTACTTCTTTGTGCTACCAACAGTTTTACTTACAGTGCCTCATTGTGAAATTTATCTTTTTTTTATACCATACAATTAGCAAGCCGTTTTGTTGCAAAACACATGTTAACAAACAAAAACTTTGTTTGGAGCTAAAACCACCACTCTAGCATTAATGGTTTAAGGGGGCCAATAGACCAGGCTGGTGGAAAAGCTCTCCAGTTTCACTATTAGACAGAAATTAGTCTGAGTTTGCTGTGAACAAAAATGACATATATGCTATTTGTGCTATTTGCATAATCATTTCTTCATTAGACACTGCTCATTACTGTGTTTCAAAGGATGTGATTGCTCTTAACAGGGGCAATGACTTGTCCAGTCAACAACATAAAACAACTACTTCAGACACTGGTAAGAATTTATCATTAACACAGCATTAGACTGAATCAAGTTCTGAGTTGACTATCTGTAGGAAAAATCAAAGGTAATGTTCAGATCTCTGAAATGGAGTTCACTACAAGTGGAACAAGACTGATGAAAAAAGTATTTTTTTGTACTCATACAAGCATGCACACAGACACACACACACACACACACACACACACACACACACTTCTGCTAGCTGGACCTCAGAGGAAACCTATCCATCTTAGATCTCCAGATTACCTAATTCTAGCAGGATTCATGGTAATCTTACTTTTCAGAAAAGCTTTCTAAAGAAGTTCAAGGAAATTTATGTGTGCTCCATGTAAGGTAACTTCCACAGACATTTATGGCATCCTGCTCAACTGCTATGTGGGATTTCTTTTTTTAGTTTTCTTTTTTAACCTAATCACCCTTCTGAACTGTTGGCTGTGCATGCTCACATGTAGTAATCAGCAGCATTCAGCTCTCTAGAGAAGTGCTCTCACACACAAAGAAAAGGATACTTCCTCAGATATAGCTTATTTGAAAAGCAAAGTCCTGACTTAGAAGTATGGAGTGAAGGGTATATAGAGCCAGAAGCAGAAGAGAAGACCAAGGCAGCTGGACCCACAGTGCTAAGGGCAGAAAACCTGAAACCAGGGATCTGCAAGGGCCTGTGCTGTTTTCTCCTTGTCCTTATGCTAAGCAGGAAACTGCAAAGCAGAGCAAGAAGAAAACACCCCTCTGTGGTAAAATTCAGACTGGACCACCAGAAGATGACAGTTACCCCTCTGCACTCTTGTATTAATACAGCCAGCATGTGACAAAATACAATAACTGTTAGACAACTGTGGAAAATTCATTGATCCTTATGGATCACAAATATGAACCTTTGTGTTTTTCTGGTTTTAATAAAAGAAATATCTGTTTCTGAAAGATGATGGTCTCATAACCAGGAAAATCAAACTCTCCCCCTCTTTCTCTCCTTCTGCCTGAGAACAAAGTAATTGACAAAAAAGTCCTGAAAGCTTGAGACACAACCATTTTGTTACCTGTCCTGGAGAACAGAACAGGGGGAGGAATACTTCATACTTCGGCATTTGGGGTTATTTAAACTATGATAAACACTATACAGTCCTAACTGTTTCTATTTTAGTTTAGAAAAAAAAAAGTCTGATGTTTCCATTCAAACCTAATTATAATGACCTTTGTACCTCTGCAGCTTTTTTAACCTGTACCTCTATATTTGAAGATGACATAAATTTATGCTGGTCCTGTTAAAATTACCTATAGAGGAATATAAAGCAGGCAGTAGAAGACACCATTTAGTTCAAACATACAATGAGAAACAAATGTTTCCCTTTTTTGCCTGCTTTCCAAGCATGCACAATAATCGGGGCAGACATAATGATCATTATATAAAGCCGCCTTTATAAAAAACGTATTTTCTAGTAGATTGTTTGGTTTATTATAGTATTTATTCAATAGTGAGCTCATCATGAGTTCAGTTTTAAAAAGACTCTAGGATTTTACAACACTGAATCCAATCAATATTTCCTGCAGTTTTTACTAACACACAAAGCTACCTACATTTTTTGCAGTCCTTAGATTGTTTGCCTCTCTGGTGCTGAAGTAATCCACCCATTTTAGCCAAAAAACAAACAAATTAAAAGATTGACAACATCCTGACAGTCCTTCCAAGCAACTCTCTGTCAGCAACAAAACCAAATCAAGTTCAATTAACTCTATTATGGACTAAGTACCTACATCTTATAAAACTGAACCCAAAACTTAAATAACAAAGAAAATCAACTAATAAATCTAGCAATTACTACATTATTAATTCCTTTGGCTAGAAGATACACAAAACAAAAGATAACAGGTATTAGGCTGACTTTTAATACAAAATCCTTTCCTTGTTGACCAAGTCACCTTATCCCTTCTAAGTGCAGAATATATTCAAACAGTGGCTCATACAAATGAAGCAATGTCTTCTACAATTAACTGGTAATGCCTTTACCCCCTTCCTTCATTTCCCATTTCTAATGACTCTGCTCTCTCCCTCCGTGCTCCCTGCTGGAGTACATGATGGTGTGTCATGCCCCTGCACAGCACCACAAAACAAGACATGGAAAACTCTAGTTTTTCGTAGTTTAGAGATCAGATTTGTCACCTCAATATTCTTGCCCACAACCTGCATCTGACTGCTAGGAAAAGACATCAGCACAAACAACAATCCTACACCGTACACCCAGGCAGAGCTTCCATCAACCAGATGAGAGAGAAGAGAGCATCAGATGCAGGCAGATCAATTCTAGCCTTCCCTGTTTCATCCAACATCTTGGGCACACCACTGAAACCTTCCTGCCCAGTTACCCATCTGCAAAGTGAAAATAATATCTAGAAATTGCAAGTGTGAATTTTAAATCCTGCAGGAATAGAAAAATAATCATCAGGAACTAATCCTGTAGCAAATTTACCAAACGCTGTGATGTGTTCTGCATCACTCAGGAATCTTTGTTTGATCTGAATTAAATATTTCTATAAGCATAAGCTTTATTCCTGCTATAGGTTTGGAATTTGCAACGTATTAATTAATTTTGACCCACTCCCAGCTCTGATTTTGAAAGCACATAGCATCATTTAAGACCAAACAAGGCATAATACTCATTCAGCCCATCTTTAAAATAATTTAAGTTCTGTGCACAGTATGTATGTCACTCTATCACATTCTAATAAGTACTTATACCAAAATTGAAATCCCAAATGATAGAAAAATTGTCACTGAGCACTAGTGAGTTTCTCACTTCTTATGGTGCATAGCAAACTCTCTATGTGTCTGCAGCATTCTTAATCCAGTCAAACCATGACAGAAGGAAGAAATATCAGTATCAACTAGGTTAGCACTAGCATGGCGATGCTTCACTTCCTACACCCATCAAAATCATCCTGGATATATTATTAGTAGAACCCCACATCCCTCACCAGAGTGCCTCTGCTGTTTTTGTTAGCCATTCCAGTACAACCTGCAGTTCCCAGCCTGCAGAATGTTAAACCCAAAACCCTGGGAGAGCTGTTTAACACACCAGATGTTTGTGCTGCCATTCAGAGGGACCTGGGCAGGCTGGAGCACTAGACACACAGGAATCACATGAAGGTCAATAAAATGTACAGCCAAGAATTACACAGTGATGCTTGAAACAAAACTGGAGTATTTAGCAGATTTTTATTATCATTGACCGAAGTTTCTTTTCTTCCATTCTTTACAAGTGTCATCAGACATTTTACCCATACCTGTGGGATCAAGAACTATCTAGTGACAACCCCTAGCTGTCCATTTATATTGCCTTCAATTGCAGTTGTCTCCTCAGCTGCACCAACATGCAGAACTGACTCTCCAGGCAAAACAGCTGTTGCTGCTTCCTCTCACCAAATGCTTTTAGCCCAGTCAGCCAGAAAAATCATCTGAAGTGTCATATCATAGCATGAGATATTGTTCTGTGCTCTTCGACATTCAAACTCAAGACCTTGCACTGAATGGCTACACAAATCACTTCTTCCAGAGCTGGGAATAAAATCTGTACGTGACAAAAACATCATACTACCACATTTCTATACTTAGTTTTCTGTCTTTAAAAACGTGTGAACTGCCAAAACCAATCAGTTATTTCTGTATCTTCTGCTACCATTTCCAAAAGGTAGCAGCTAATTCCTGTACTGTGCTGGTCTGTGCCAAGGCACCGACACCAAGATCACGCAGCAAAGCTGATACAACCTTTTAACTGTGGCTGTAATACCATAATTAATTTAAATGTCACACATCACTCAGAAAATTGTTTGATCTCCAGTGTTTAGTCTAATAGCTTTTAAATATATTATCATATACTGCTTCTTCTAATGCGTAGGATGGCTAATATTAAAAATACTAATCAATGCTTCATGAAAACAATTACCTGTAGATCTGGCTTGCTCAAGAACAGAAATGTTAACATTTCAATTTGTAATTAGAATATTTTTAAATAAGTGTAAATTTGATGGACTGAGCATATGAAAACAAGCTTGCTTTCCTTTTGTTATTCTTGCAGACTCTTCAGACATAACTGCTCCTTCCTCTGTGGACACTCCATGAGACACTTGACCTGATTTTCTGCAGCACTGAGCATTCATAACTGTGACTGAGATCACTGGGGGCTACGGGCACTCTGTCACTCATAGGGCAAATAATTATGGGCTGATCGCATAAGACTAAGAGTTAAGGCACCAAGTTCTAATGTTAGTCCAATACCTGAATGATTAAGGTCGAAATTAACAACTTTCTCCTTCCCATCTGTCCACTATGATAACATCAGCTACCTACCAGCCTCATGCCTACCTGCCCTGTACTTAAAGTACACAAAACCAAAAGGGCTCCATAAAGATACTTCTACTGTCCTCAAGCTGTGACAATGAATAGATGGACCCTTGAACCCTTCTGCTTTTCTGCACTTCCATTTCCAAAACTTAGGGGTCTTTAGAAGATAAACTCAATTGTCTTTTTAGGATGATGCAAGAGCATTGAGAATCATGAAAAAAAGTCCATGGAACAAGTTTTAAGTTGAGAGAGATTTTGCTTATTGTAGAAACTGTGGAGTCGAGTCATCCTCCAAACAGGAGACTGAGCAATCAATAAAATTTGCAAAAGACTGAATAATGAAAGGGACAGTCTAAGTGTGAGTTATCAAGACAATTAAAGTTATCAAGGTAATTAAGCACTTGCCCCCAAAAGGACCATCCTGCTCAGATGATGCTGACTCAGCTCACTAAAATGACCTAAAGCTTCTTCAAGTTTTGCACAGTTGATTTCAGTGGGCCAAGCCAGTGTTCCAGGACACCCTAACACACCTGTGCACAGGAAAGCAACAGGAAAATAGAGCTGGACATAGACCAGACTGAAAGGGGATGAATTCTTCTCCCATGTGTAAAAACTGTTGCAAAGGCAAAGGAAAGGGAGAATAAAGTGTCTTTCTCAGTGGGAGCACAAGCAATGTGTTTTAATGCAGCAAGGAAAACTCAGGTAAGACACATATAAACCAGGTAAGGACAAGTGAAGCTCTCCAATAGTTTGCTCAATCAAATGTGAATTACCCACCACTGAATATTTTTGCTTTTCCCAAGCAGATGGGTCTTGTTTGTCACATCAAACAGGCAAAGTCTGTGGTGAAAGCTTATTCTGAGGAGCTTGAAACAGCTGGGAAAAACCAGACAAGGCTTTTGGGACACAGCCTGCTTTGGGTCTGAAAACATGGCACAACCAGAACTGTGCCTGCTGGAGAGGAAGGCTGGGGACTAGGCCAACTTGCCATACCCTTTCTCACCCTTGTCTCTTCTAGTGTTTCTAGGACTTTCACCTTCAATCAAACCCATGTGCGATAATAATTAAAACTAAATCCAGTGATTAAATTCATACTCAAGCACTGCAGTGAGTGCTCATGCTTAGAAAATAACACACATCTAGAGGAAGGCAGGAATCACTGGTAGTCAGACATGTAGAGGGCCACAGAGGTTTTAGATATTCATCTCTCTGAGCAGCACAAAGCACAGCAGGCCAGGAGCTCACACTGTCTGCAGGCACACCAGAAGCACCGTTAATAGATTTTTATGCTACCTCAGAAAAGTGTTTACTCATCTGTAATTTTTCTCAGCAGTGGACATCTGGTGTTCTATTATTCATTGCATCTGGAAAATTGCCAACAATAAAACCAATTTTCACAAAAAGGAAGCAAAGCCTGACATGCAGAATGCTAGAATAAAGGAAAAAACTCTCAGAATGGTTCACGTTTTTGTTCTCCGTTCTCCTCATATGGGGGACTCTGAGTAGAAAAGCCAAAAGGAACTGCAGAACATTATTTCCAGATTATAAAAGAATACAAGCATTTTGAAGTCACATATAAATTAAGAACTCTGGGAAATGACAGATTGTGGTACTCATTTGGACTTATGGGAGGAAGTGCACAAAGGCTAGATGAAAATAAGGTCAGTAAAATACTAAGCTGCTGTGAGAAAGGATATTTAATGGTTAATACAGAGACTTGTATGTATCAAGTAAAAGAAATTGTAGGACCACTCTAATGTGTAATAGCCCACCAATTTGCTGATAGGCACACCTTTAATACTCTCCTCAAAAGTACACAAATTCATAGTGATTCTTCAAAAAAAGAAGCTGGTGTTGAGGACTTGGCTATAAAGCATTCCTACCACTGAAAACTGATCTTTCAGGAAGCCAGCATCTCAGACTCCAAGCTTTGGAGGAGCAGCTCCATCAATTCCTTCATTACCAGACCTGTCAAGATCCACAACCTTGCAAAGATGTCCTGATCCAAGACCCTCAAACAGCAAAGATTTCCGGCCATTATCTCAAAGTGGCTGAGGCACTGAAAGCCTCTCCTCAATATTCACATCCACTCCAGAGATAAGCCTTACAAAGTTTTAGGCTAATGTTATCAGTTCAGGAACTGGAAGATCCTGGTGTACCAGTTTTTCCAAGTCCAGGGAATTCAGCAATTCTCCAATGACAAAAACCCCATGGATTCCTGTACTACTGCCTGTCTAACAACAGGCTGCCAGCTCAGCTTAACCCTCAACTTGATGCAGCTTATTGGCATTTGATCCACTACAGCTCTTTATTCACTCAAATATCATCTTCTTGTGTACATGAGAGTATGTGGATATTTTAAAATTATTAAATAATGTTTCAAGCTGCTCAGACGTGATGTTGCATTTAAAAAAGGGATTAATAAATCCAATAAGCATTTCATAAGGAGCATAATGCTACCTCTCTGCAGTGAGGCAGCCTAAATACCCTTGCTTTTAGTAACCATTTTTACTAGCATTACGTGGACAGGAGTTCCACTGATGCTTTTCATTTAAGCAAGAATACATTTCAAGAGGAAATATAAGAAAGCCTTTTTTATTCCATTGTTAATTATTTTTGGCCCGAGTAACTCTGTAAATGATTTTTTAAAAAAAATCCCATTTCATTTAGCATAAAAGAGACTTCTCAAAAGAGGTCATGGCAGCACAGATTTTGATTCTTGACATTCTGTGGGACTACTGACAGAATCTATGGATGTACCACAGAGAGGGAGTAATTTTCACTAGTCAGAGAACCTAAATGATAAACATCTGAAAAGCTCCTCCTAAAAAAGCATTTGTGAAAACTGAAAAAGAACCAAAAAAAGGAGCAGGGGTAGACCATAAAAGCTTAGGTTATCAAAAAAAAATCATTATATATATATAAATATAAAAATTACAAAATCAACCTCTACTGCTCAACCCCAACAACTTTCTTGACAAAATTCAACCTGGTATGAAACCAGACACCCTCCACCTACATCTTGTACCACAACAATCCCTCTTCTGAACCAATCCACAACTTGCAGCCTTTCGGGGTAAAAACCACCCAAGTCCTAAATCCCACCATGTCCCAGACAAGAAAGAAAAAGCTGTGAGTAATCCCAAATCCTGTCAATAGCAAAACAAGCAGGCAACTCTAACTTCATTCTTCCTCATTAAAATTTGCTTCAGATTCCCTTCTCAGTAAATTAATCAACGGTATTCTCCTCAACCAGGAATTTTCTTATGTGTTCCCCAAGACTGATGCTATGCAGGTCTTTAGTCCAAGGAGACCAGATGGAAAAAAAAACCTCATCACAACACATTAGAGTATTCCCCTCTTCACCACCCAGTGGGTTGGTTACAAGACAAACAACACAATTTAAATCATCCCTCCATCAAACCATCAATACTACCAGAAACTCACTAAGTCAGATCACCAGTTTCCCATTGACCATATTTTACCTTAAGAACTTAAAAGTAACTCCAGAGTCCACATGCTGCTAAATAGCCCAAATCCATCCTAACCCGACATTGCCTCATTCTAAAAGCAGCGGATGAGACCCATGAACAGGCTGAAATCCTAATGGGCTTACCTCAACAAATATTATAAAGGTACAACCAAACCTACTCTTCTTCTGAAACATACAGATGACATGTATTTTTCCTCTGAAAACTCATACACTTTCAAAGCCATCCAATATGTTACACCAAACAAACACCTCTAGACCATTCCCAAAGCCCACACTGAGATTGGTTTCCTGTCCACCAAGCCAACACCTCCTGTCACGAAGCCAACAATGTGAAACTCAAACAAGCCATAAAGTGCAGGCAGTGCCCCAAGAGCCTGGGCGTGTCCTGTGAGCGCTCAGCGCTGCACCTGCACTGAGCCAAGAGAACCTTCCCAAAGACTCCCTCACACAAAAAAACCTACCAACATTGCTGAACAAACCTCACCAACAGCATGTCCTGCATTAGTACACATGGCATTTTGACCTGTAGCAGCAGTACAGTCAAATACTTCACTGCAAAGGCATACATTAAAACATTTCTTCTCATCTGTTTTAAAACAACCTGACCACCACAACAAAGTTGTGAGGAAAAGCACATATTTTCCAGTGGACACATACAATCATGCTGGAGCTAGAAATAAAAAGCCTTGCAAGCACATTTCCCAGGTGACCTCATACTGCAATCAAAATTCAAACCTAAATCCACAGGCTAACAAAATTCCCCAAAGCCCAATGGCTTCCCCAACACTGCACAAGTGAACAGCAACAGGACAAGCAACAAATAAGGAAATAATGATTTGCCAGAAGAACACTTCCCAGAATAAAATCATTCCACTCTTAAGTTCTCACTCTTGATTCAAAACACTTAGGAAGGTGCACAGCTGGAAAATAATAATTCACATTCATTTTAAATAACTGACTCATAAGAGAAAGTGGCTTTATCCCACATTTGTTTCCTCCATCCCTCTGTAACTTATCTCTCTGCCCTACAGGCAATATCTCCCCATACCTCCGCAGAGCTCACAGCAATGAATTGCTTTCTACCTGTACTGAGCTTGAGGACTGTGGTTTTATTTCAGTCTAAAGCAGTGTGATTGAGGAGCTTGCCTACTTTTTCACAATGTCAAAGTCAACCAACCTAAAAAATACATTACCTGTACCTACAAGCCTTTCCTGATTGAGAAATGAGAGAGAAAAAAAGAATCCAAGGACTCAAGAATATAAAATAAGCTGAAATAGGGATGGCTACCCACCAATATTTCCTAATGACCTCCCTAACACAGAAATCACAAGAAATCAATGAAATTATAATAATTTAGTTCCTATTTCTTATTAAGTACTATGTACAACTGGTAACTTCTGCAACAGGCCAAAAAGCAAGTAGGGAAAAGACAAATTAGCACCTGGAAAAGACATTTATTTTAGCTCAGTAAATAATCCTGAAAAAAAAAGCTTTATCATTCAGAAATTAATTTTGGTTAGTCAAAAATCCTAGAAAGACTAGCTGAGGGGGCAAAATTGCTAGCTCTTTTTTATTTAAAAATGTCTTGCATAGCACAATAATCCCATTAAAAGGGAAACTTTCTAGGGGAAAAAAATGTTTGAAAAAAACCTCAATATCTCTTCCATTGCTTTTTCATTGTTCCAAGTACAGGAATGATGAGTGTGTACAGATGGAAGATGATGATCACACTGTATGGAATCAGTTGAGAGGCCAGTTCAAACTGGACAAACTGACAAACCAAACAAGCATTATCAGAAATACAAGAAGGAGAGGAAAAAACACAGAAACCAGTGCATGACCTGGACAAGAAGCTAATTCAGTTTCCTTTCTTAAGAATTTCACATCCAACCAGGCTGTTTGCCCTCCATCTCCTGACAATTTCTGGCTGTAGTGCCAAAACCCAACAGGACTGACAGAAGGACAGTACCTCAAAAGGGGATTTTTGAAAGGAGGCACTGGCTGAGCCCAGTGCTCTGGCTCTGCAGAGCTGCTTTTGTCCTGTTTATCAGACACACAGCTCAGAGCCCACATACCCTGCCCAGCCCAGGCCAAGGAAGGCGCTGAGACGATGCTGTAACAGAGATGATGAGCACAAGGTCACAGATGAACTGTGGATTTCCTGCAGTGCAGCACAGAGCAGGATCACCAAAACATACTTTGCTAACTGCACTGATCACACAACAGCTGATTTCCCACCATCTTCCTCACTGCCCTTTCAGTGTCTTCCCTCCTAACTCAATACAAATACTTTACTTTGAAGGCATGGTGACAACTCAAACTTCAAAGCTATCACTAATTTCCTTGGATACTCTGAATTGCAAACACTGATGATTTCTTTTATAATAGTATCTTGCATTGCTTACAGAAATACAGGAACACCTCTTTTTAATTCTGAGGAGTTATTTGACAAGCAGATTACAAGAACTGGAATTAGTGTGACAGTGTTTGAGTAAGCATCATTCATTTTTGTGCTCCCAACTTTAAAGCCTAGCCAAAAATACTTTCTCCTGGTAACACTGACAGCAGTCCTTCCCCCTAGACAAAGAAGAATTTTTTGATCTAGGAAATACTTACTAAAACAGTTCATTGGACTAATGCAGCAGTTTCCAGCCTAATGAAATAGCTTAGCTAAAGCTTAGCCAAAATGGACCACGTAAAAAGAGACAGAAGAAAGATCTTGCCTCCCTTTGAAATGCTGCATCAGATAAACGCTGCTCCATGATGTTGGTAATGAAGCTATCAACAATTCCAGTATGAACTGCCAGAGTGCTTTATTTTTTAAAAGATACCCAAACAGAAAGGAAACCCTGTGGTACTGGAAAACTGGAACATGGGCTTTGCCAGCAATCTAAACCCATTACCCTCCTGTCGGAAATTATTAATGCCAAAGCTATTCCCACAAGATCCCCAAAAATAGCTAATCTTGACTGTGAATTGAAGAAAGAATCCAAGGATTAATCACCAGAAAGCAGAGCAGCTGCAGTGAGCTACCTCACAGGTAGCAGGCTAACAGATGAAATCAAGAGCCACAAACCAACATCTCTGAGGGACCCAAGAACAGGAAAAACATGGGATCCTGAGGCTAGCCTGATACAACCAAAGCTTGTTTAGAAGTGTGCTGGGAGGTTAGAGGCAGCTGCCTGGTTTGTGTCTGTGCAAGGTCAAAGCTCCATTCAGGACAGACTGGTGGAGTTAAGGTCAGTGTTAAGAGCACAGTCTTCAACATGTGAAACTTAAGAACTGCTACTCACAGAAGTCTCTGCTAAGCTACAGTGATTGTCTCCAACAGTACCAACCTTCTGCTTACACACACACAGCCCTACAAATCTCTTCCCTGAGAATGACAGACTAAGAAAAAAAGAAAAATTAACAGGTGAGAAAAGAAAACCTCATGCCTAGAAGAAAAGAGAATCATCTTTAACCATCAAACACAAGACACTGGAAATAGAAAAAGCACAGTTCTCTCAGCACTGCTGGTAAGATTGAATGAAACTTAACAGAAGCTCCGGAAAAGAGAAGCTGAGGCTCTCCAGTGAGGGGGGAAATTCCAGCAGCTGATCCACACAAGAGGATATTTCCCCCTGTAAGATTTCTTGGCTTTTGTTTTTGCAGAGAAGAGAATAGACCACATAGCTTTAAAAATTGAAGAATTTGCAAATACTTTCTTCTGTGCTTCAGAAAGACAGGCAAAGGATTTTCAGTTTCTTACACAGTTATATAAAATAAAAATACCTCCAGTAACTGGTATTTGAAACTGTCAGGCTGCAAGAGCAAGAGTGAGAATATTTTGAAGTATTTCCTTAAACAGATTCTCAACTCCCATGAGATTCTCAAGAGCAAATTCTAGCTAAAAATTGTAATCCCAGGAGTTAACTCAGGGAAAATTTCTTCTAGAAACAATCCTTAACAGAAAATACAAGGAAGACACAAGTTTTCATTTTTCTTGTACCTGGTCCTACCTCCATTTCCTTACAAATTATTCAAATAAATGTAAACACTAATCTATAAGCATTGCCTTCACCCTTGAGGCAAAGTTAGAGCAAGCTTTTCCAGAGCACACAGTATACACAAGTATATTTAATAAAGCATTCAGCAATCATTTGAATACTTTAAAAGTATCAAGGAAGTTTTTTTCCAGGGGTTATACCAGCACTTGGCACTTCCAAAAATCAAGTTCTCAAAACACAGAGAACATTACTACATATCAGAGAATAATAATTAAAACAAACAAACATACAACATGGAACAGATTTTTTTTTTTTTTCAATAGGGTTTTGGGATGAGGTTTCATACAATGGTTAAACCAATCTGATTGGCTGCAGTTGTTTAAAATGCAGTCCCTGCTTTTTCCTTTTGCTCCTGACCACATGTTCCTACTCCTTTTTTGCAGCAGCTTGGATACTCCCAGCAAACCAGTGAACACTGGAAAAGAAGAGAAGGGAGCAAGCAGATCCAGTCCTCCTGCCCTCCCTGCTCCCATCCAGGCAGCAAAGCAATTCTACCATATTGATTCTAATGAAAATACAGCACAGCTTCTTCATGGCTTTTGCAGAACAAAAGAGCCAATACATAACAAAGTCCACACTGTAGTTTGAGAAAAATCTATTCAATTACAATTCAGAGTACACTTCCTACATGTTACATCATTTTCATTTATCGCCATCTAGAACATGCTCCTGTAAATCATTCACCTTCTATTATCTTAAGGCAGTGTTAATTCAAGACTCAAAACAATAGCCTAGCTATAGGCTGATCATTTTAAAAGGGATATATGAATGCTCTCTAATCAGAACAGTAAAAATTAAAAAATAAAGAAAAACGCAGGAGATACTATTAGAGAACTGTTTCAGAGAAAAATACAAAGAATTTGGGATACAGTCCTCTGCACACCACTATTAGCTAAGTTTCAGAGCAAGATGAAAAGCAGAATCAGTGGGAAATAGCATCTGAATGAATGTTTGGGTATGCCAGTCACTACCATCCATGTCCACTGCCCAGGGCACTGTGGCTCCTCCCTCCTATGGCTGTACTGGCATTTGACTTTCTGCCCATTTGTACAATCCAGGAAATCATCGAGCAATTTTAGAAACTGTTTTCCAGTTGTT
The DNA here is from genome assembly GCF_001522545.3 of Parus major. NCBI lineage: Eukaryota > Metazoa > Chordata > Aves > Passeriformes > Paridae > Parus > Parus major. Next base: position 6,009,511 of record NC_031778.1, read on the forward strand.
TGTATTTGGATCAGCTCCCTGAACTGGCTAATGCCTTGTTTGCACAAGCACAGGACCAGGGCTAGGAGAGACAGGAACAATCAGGAGAGAACAGGACCAGGAGATCTGCATTGGCCTAAATTGCTACAGAAATGGATGTACCTTGATGAAAGATCTTTAAAAAAGAGGGAAAACCCCCCCAATTTCTCAAAATACCAGTGCATGCTGGAGATGTACTTCAAAAATAGGTGTTAATGCTCAATAAATACAACACATTACTTTTGGATCAACTGAGTACGGATTCCTTTCCAAACCAAACTCTAAAAATGTCGAAGAAAAAGCAGAGGCAGATTAAGGCCATTTGGAGACTTTAAAATAATCTTTACATAAACAGAAAGAAAGCATCTAATTATAGCAGATGATAGCCAGTTTCTTGACAATACATGCAATATCCTAAGTAAGCATTTTCTCCACAAAATTCTCTTACGCTGATTTGAGGGGAGAGGACAGGGAGGGGGGAAGGGCTACCCCGTCTTTCTGACTCTCCCATTTCTCATTTTTCTACCAGTATTAGTCTGCATTAACAGCCAAATCATACACACACACTCACACAACACTGCCAGTGACCTACTAGAAAGTTGCTATAGCAACGACTGCTTTCAGAAATACACGTTGTGCATTTTAAGTGCCATCATAGTGTAACTCATCTGTCAATTAATAACCATGGCTCACAGGAACATACCACATACTCCAAAAAAATTAACAAATAAACACAGAGGCTTTATGTCCACATAAGGAAGTACTGGGAAACCCAGTGTGGGCTTAGACTCACTACCAATAGAAAAAATGAACAAATGACACATATTTAGCACCAAGATGTAACTCCCATATTCTGTTTAAGTGCACACAATTAATGAAGTATGAAAAAAAACTTCATTTCAGTCTTAAAGGGGGAAAATCACTCATAAATATGATTAAATGTCTAATTTAAGCAAGTTCAACTTAGTTGCAAAATAATCTATAGTAACACACAGAAAACATAATTTAATTTAGGTTTCTGTTACGTGTTTTGAGTGAAATCTCTAATAAGCAGCAATGGATTTGAAAACACTGAGTAAATAAAAAACCGAGTATCCACTTTCAGCCTCAGCAGACATGAAATCCTGTGGCCAGGTTATTTCTAATTAGCCATCATACTAAGTCTGTGGCATCATCCCTTTCTCTGGACGCAGGTGTCCAGCAGTTTTTGGTGATAAGTGTTAGATACAAAGCATAAGCACAGAAAAGCACTAAACATCTAAAATGCCAATTCACAGAGAGAAAAGTTCAAGAAAATTCAACTAGCACAATTAGAAACTCAAGAACACTCCAGTACTACCCACAACAGCTCATTTCCTGTTGTTTCCTCTCACAGCCCTGCCTTACACCAGCAGCTGATTTCCAGTCAAGTGTATATTCTAAGTTCCAGTTCTTTGCCTTTCTCAGCTACAGCACACCTGCTGTCCACAGACTGTTACTCTGACCAGTGAAAGGTCAGTGCACTGCTAATTGAAGAATATTCTCTGTACAGAACATGTACAGAGATGATGTACAAGTGTGAGCTTTGCAGAGACTCTGGATCACCAAGGGCTGTCTGCATAATAACATGCTGAGAAAGCCTGCAGAGCTTCCAAGCTCCAATGTGACCTTTAAAAGTGTTTCAATTTCCTTTCTCACATCCTCTAAATCCAGTTCAAACCATTCTCTCACATAACAAAGATAAAAATCGTTTTTCCTGTTATATTTTCTTGTTTGAGATGAACATCAAACTCTCACAGCACCCAGTCTTTGACAATATACAGGTATTGATGCCAGCTGAAATCCTTCTGGGTGTCAGAAAACAGAGTAAGAGACTGTGCTGGTTTCAGCTGGGGTAGAGTTAATTTCCTTCACAGGGGCTGGTACAGGGCTGTGTTCAGGTTTGTGCTGAACACAGGTTGATAATGGTAAAATCTTTCTGTTCTCGCTGAGCTCACACGGAGCCAAGGCCTTTCCTGCCCCTCCTATGGCAATGCCAGGGAGGGCCTGAGGGAGCCTGGGAGGGGACACAGTGACCCAAACCCACCCAAGGGATATTCCAGACCTCAGGACTTCATGAACAGTATATAAAGTGGAGGGAAGAGTGAGGAAGGGGGACATTTGGAGTGATGGCATTTGTCTTCCCAAGTCACTGTTACCTGTGCTGGGGCCCTGCTACCCTGGAGGTGCGGAACAGCAGCCTGTGGGAAGGCTGAATGAATTCCTTGGTTTCCTTTGCTTCTGTGTGCAGCTTTTGCTTTCCCTGTTAAACTGGGCATCTCGCAACCCATGAGCTGTCCAGCTTTTACCCTTCCATTTCTCTCCCTGATCCTGCTGGTGGGGAAAAGTGAGTGACTGCGAGGCCCGAGGTGCAGTGGCTGGATGGGACAGAAATCCTGCCCAAACTTCTGCGTGACCTCAGGGAGCAGCTCAGCCTGAGCGAGCTCCACCAAGAACCCTGGCCTGGTTTTGTGTGTGCAACAATTCCTACAGGGACTTTCCACTTGTCCTGCACTTCACAGGGAGGATTTTCTAAAAACCATATCACAACTAATCCTTTTAGCTTGGATAACAAAGACCACCTTTGAAAGTCTGATTCTTATACATATATGAAATGTATTGTGAGAGAGCTGTGAGATACACATCTCCCCAAGGCAGCGAGGCCCAGAGGCAGGGGTACAGGGGCAAGTCTATCTCACTGCATCTGGCTGACAGCTCACAGGAGCAAAGCAGGTACAACCAACCAGTGTTTCATTTGTAGTTATGGTTAGTGTAACAATCTGAAAAGTCTCTGAACAGCAAGAAAAACACTGCCTTAAAATCTCTTTTCTCACATCAAGATGGAAGAACTTTTTCCCTCTTACCTGTGGACAGCTGGAAGCAGTCATGAGGCAGAGGGCTAGTTAAAAACTATTGTTTAAATACAACAATAAAGTTTCTCTTAATCTTTCCCCTGAGATACCAACAGACACAGCTCTCCAGGTTTTTTAACAGGAATTTTAAACTGGAATTTTTTTTATTTTTTTTAAAATCCAGAATTTGACTGAGCAGTTTCATTAATCAAACCTTTAAATAATTGAGAACAGCAAGATAACCTAATCTTCTAAGTTATTAAGAAGTGGTATCGTTTTCTGGCTAATTTTTTTTAAACACATCTACAATAATAAAAATACCACGTGGGGCAGAAGAAAGACCTGTAAAGACCTGTACTTCTACAGAGGCCAAAAGCCTAGTCACAAGACAAATGCATGCGCGCAGCCACACTCCCCAGAACACTCCCAAAAATCTGTATCTTCCCAACTGCTTATATTTACACACGTTAGATTTTGCATTATTATCTTTTTAGGTGATAGTTTTCATTCCCTAATATTATATGTATAGGGGAGTTCTTTCTTATTCAAAAATGTAGTTATATCCCACCCTGACAAACCCATCTGATAATAAACAATGCAGGTCAGCTTTCACTACCACCTACACTCAGTACTGTAAATTCCTCTCGTGTCTTTCCAAATCTACTTCTCCCCTCTGGACCTTTCCTTTTGTTCAGGACAAAATCCCTGCCTGTCTTGACATCACCCTGGTATCTCGAGGCACCGGGTGAGTTTCACAGAGCAGTGGTTCCTCAGCAGTTAGAATGCCATAGCCATCCCCACCTCTCCATCCACACAGCCAGGGCATGCTGGAACCAGCTTTTCAGCTTCTCCTTTGCATTTTCAGGAGGCTGGTTTCTCCCACAGACCCAGCCAGGGCCAGGACACCTCCCTGTCAGGCACCACCTTCCCTCTGATCCAAATGAAGGTTCCATCCTGTCCTGTCCCAACCCTTCCTTGTTCTGGAGTCTGTGCCCCCCTTTAATTCCTGTCAGCAAGTACACCAGCAAACCCTCTCTAAGTAACCATTTCTCTTTATACTCATATACTCATATATGTGGCTGAGATACTTCGTATCTCTTCCTCGGCCTCCTCTTCTAAGAAACATTTCCAGTTGAAAAATAAATTATCCACAATTTTAAAATACAGTCCTCTGAAATGTTAAGTGCTGCAGACTACACTGGCAAGAGCACATTGTGGCAAACAAGGGCAGAAGGATGGAGGGAAGCTGAGTGCACCTTCCAGCAGCAGTGTATGGTGAGTTCTGAGCTCACTGTTTAACTGTGTTCTTACCTGCCTCCCAGAACACTCCTCCCCAAAAATAATCTGCTGACTACCAGACCTTCAGGTCCATCATTTCTAGAGTTCTTTTGATCCCAAAGATGTACCTTTTACATTTTATCCTGTACACTGCTGCTGTCTCACTATTAGGAGGCGATACAGCCCTGGCCTTCACATAAACAAGACATTTTACAAAATCCCACTGTCCCTTTCTGCATAATTTGCCAGTGTAATTAAACATTGAAACTCTGATACTTATCATTGAAAATTCATGTGGTCCTTAGGCTTCCACTTTTTCTTCAGATGGAAGTCAAAAGGCCACATTAATGCCAGCTTTGCTATCAGGATCACACGAACATAACCATTTATTACTAAATTCATACATTAGCACTAACATGAAAAATTGATGGTTTAGATGAATCCTACATAGCTTTTTTCCAGTGATCTGTTCATCATTAAGATAATTCCCATATTTTAATTCTTAAAAGACACTTCTAATAAGGCTGTAGGACAGTCTTTCCTTTTATTAAAGGTTGGATTTCCTTTCTGTTTTTAAGCTGTCAATGGTTATATTTATTAGCTAACTAGAAATAATTTCCATTTGCCATCAGCACTGCATAAAGCTCAGTTTGCACCGAAGAGTCAGATTTGAAGGTGTCAAATTTAACCTGAAACCTCAAATGAGATTAATTTTTCCCCAGTAAATGAATAATTTCTACCAACTAGCTGTCAAATTTCAAAAAGTAATTAATACAAATAAACTGCTTCTTAAATTAGAAGTAAAATACTAATCCATAACAATTTATACAATATGCATGAAGTGTAATAAAACCATATTCTCTCTTATGATCAATGTGCATGCCCATTCTACTGCCCGAGGGTAAGAGGCTGAGTGCATCAAGCCCTCTGCCCTCACCAACCAGAGAACCAAAAAGTGTAAAAGCAGCAGTGGAACCACCTCCTGACCCAGAGAACAAGAACAGTTATTGGTACACAGACTCTTTCAATGCAGTAAATGGATTGTGTGGCTTTGGAAGAGTCGGGCACAATCCCATCTTAAAAGTATTGAATTTGCAAGAACACTTCATGTGCCATCAAATGAGATCCTAAATCTGATCAGCTACTTTGTGGGGATTTCTGAGGAGGTACAATACATTTTTCTCTCCCTCCTGCTGCATTTCTTGGGAATAAAATTGCTCCAGTTAAAACTGTGATGTAGATTTTCTTCCAGAACCAGAACATTATTTCTATTTTCAGGAACCACAGTATCAGAAGTCTTTGCTGCCATGCTGATGCACTGATAAAAGCTCTCTTTGTAGAGTTTGGCCTGCGACTGCTGCACACTTACTCTTCCCTTCTGTTTGTCTTTTCCAGCAGTTCCACAAGCTGTGGAAACAATGAAGCTTGGTTCTGCATGGATTACTGTTCTGTAACTCTGTGTGGATTCTCTAACAACTGAAATCCTGCTCTTGAAGGATTGTGTAGAAGAGGGACAGGAAAGAGATGTTAAGAGAGTAGCTTTGGCCAGTTATCTGCCTTCACAAAAACTGCAGGAATTTGTCTTTTGGACACCTCCCATCCCTTCCAAATTTAACTGAAATTAGTGGCTGTACTGCTAAGAGACATGCAGCAACTCAATCCTTCTAATGCATTTAAATAACATGTTATGTCAAACCATAAAAAATGTGAACCCCTATTCAAAGGGCCAAAAAGTAGCAATATTGAAGTACCCCGAGCTTTTCCCTTATCCCCTCTGTCCCATTGTCCTGGCAGTGACAGCAGTGACTCAAACACTTGCAAAGCCACACTGCCTTAGCGAAGCAAACTGAAAACCACAAATCAGCAGAAGGTGACATCAAACTGCCCATACAGATAGAAATCACCAAGAACAAGAGAAGCCAAAACAATCTCCAGAAAACAGCTGTTAAAATTCTTGGGTTTCTATCCAACTAGCACGTATTTGCCAAGAACCTTTAAGCTTCTTTTCTACCTTAAAAGCATTTGGAATAAACACAGACAATTAAATGTGTACTGCAGAACTGTTTTAAAGGATTGACTTCTCTGTTTCCAAACTAATACACATTCAAAGGTTTGTTCCAAAAATCTTCCAGAATTCAGCAGTCAAAAAACTCTTAATCCCAGAGCTTTAGTAGCACAGGATTTAATGCTCAGCATTTCACCCTTCTGAGTTGCTGGTCTTTTTACTTATTTATTTTTTAGTGGGGGAAACAAAGGCTCAAGAATTAAGGAAAGCAGGTGATAAAAGCAGAAAGACTGGTATGTGGCTTCTAATAAGCCATACCATAATCTCAGAGAAGAGGAAGCTGTTAATGATTTCTCTGATAATATGAAAAGCAGTAGCAGGAACAGGCAACATCAATGAATGCAGAGGGTTTAGTAAATCATGATAAGGGTTTAGGATGAGAGGCACCTTCCTGGTCCAGGTCAAGTTGATTTTGTCTGCTGAATGAACTAACAGCACGATTGCTTCCAGAGAATAATTTGAACACATTAAAACTGACAACCTCTCTAAATCTGAGCTGAACCCGAGAAATTATGAAGTACTGTATTGATCAGGGTCTTGCTAAGAGAAGTGCTGAAGAGCACCTAATTGCAGTGTTCAAAAGGAGTGCTCTCAGAGCCCTGCCACTATTTTGTGAAAACTCAATCCAATGATCAAGGCAATATCCATCCACCTGAACAACTAGATGTAACAAGAACAAACACTTTCTGATTTGAGGAAAAGCCAACTAAATTTTTTTCAGAAATAACTTCTCAAGGAAAATGCAGTGAATGTAAAACTTAGAGCAAAAACATTTCCAGAATTATTTGTTCAGGGACATATGAGATAGTAACTCTATTTTGGGTTTCAAAAAGAGTGACTGGACATGCTCAAACTCCATTTAGGGGATGCATAGAGCCTAGAACAGCTAGAATTCAACATAAATCCTCCTGTATTCCTAGAGAAAGGCAATGATGTTCATTAGGAGTCAATGATGCTGGTGCTAATCAGATTACTCATCAACAATCACAGGTATCAATGAAAAAGATTACTCATCAATAAACACAGTTTAAAAGTGAGCTCTGCAAGTCTCCCTGTCCCAAATGATTTAGCCTGAACCTTCAAACCTGCATGTGCTAAAGAAACACCACCAAAATTTTAGCAGAAAGGGGCACATCTTGGTAATCAGGACAATCAGGTAATCAGTGAAAAGCAATTAAGAAACAAGTTGGTGGCAAACTGAAAGGCCCCATTCTATTTATCTCATCTTACCCAGTCTAACTGAGCAAGGTACTTAATCCAGCTCAGTGTCACTGATGTACCACTACCTGTCTGGAAGGAGAGAGGGTGGATGGCTCAAGAACACACGTGATGTAAATCTTTGGAAAAGTGCCACTCCACGTGACAACTCAATATTCAGACAATCCATTAAGCCTCTGCTGAGCTTCTGAAGAAATTGGTGAGATTTTGTAACTTCTTGCTTATTCCCAGGAGCTTCTTGGCTACTGTTAGAGCTTATCCAAAGGCCTGCAGGTGGATAGGGAGGTTGCCTGGATTTTCTCTGACTGTTCCATGAGGAGGTTCCAGTACCAAAGGGGTCATCCAGAGCCAACTGGAAGCAGAGCTTTCCTCCTTTTCTCCAGAGAGCTGCCATTCTCCTAAGCAGTAGTAGCCCAGCAAGGTCAGATTGAGAAAGGGGTGCCAAAAATATTTCACCAGCTAAAAATGAGGAAGCTGCTTGATTAGGCATAAAAGTATAGCTTTTATTTCAGCTGTGATCTCAGAAGCTCTGAAATAGGAAAATTCCAGAAAATACAGACTAGACAAAAAATTCTTAACTTAGTCTCTAATCCACTATCAACTGAAGTATAAAATTAGATAAACATGCAAAGGACTATCTTCTCCAATTTTAGTAAAGACATGGGAATATCTCAAATTATACTATGCATGAGAAGAGGATAGTCTAGTTCCTTAGTTATTCAACTAAATTCAGTAAGAGACAATAAGGATTTAAAAGCAGATTTTTCTTTCTACACTTCCCTTTGTGATCTGCATGAGGATTTTTCTTTGCTCAACTTTATTAAATTTTATATTTTAAAATAGCATCCTTAATTACTGCTTAGCGCTTCCATAAACTTTTAATGTCCAAATTTTATTGCAGCCATTTTAATACCCATAATTAGCTCATCCCGATTTTTAATGCAAAATACTATAAATTACTGAGTACTGTAACATTTCCATTTTCTAATAGTAAGACAGATTTTTAATATTACAGATATGACAGGTTCTCCCATTTAAAGTGGTTGAGCTTACCTCCCTACTTCATTACACAGCTCATGTTCAATACACTCCAAATTGCCAGTGGCTCTTTTCATCATTAATTACATATTTCAAGTCCAACACTAATCAATTTCCAGCCCATGACCAACAGAAAAGAGCAATCCCACCTCTTATTCTTTACCTCAGCCTGGCCTGTTCTTCTATGATTACCATGTTCTCCTGTCTCTGTCACACTCAGCTTTCTAAATAATGGGTTTCAAGCAGGATACACTGCTTTCATGTGCATTTGTAAAATCTATGGCAAAACACATTATCAGTCTATCCCAGGTCCACAGGCACTTGGGAAGGAGCACATCCCTGCAGGATTGCTATCCCACACCTGGCTGGCAAGAGGAAACACAAGAGGAATGGGAGCTCCAAAAGCCATGCAACTCTAGTGCAATTCCCAGCACCGATTTTTATATTTCTTTATCAAAAAATGCTCTGGTATTAATACTGACAAAGAGAGAAAAAGGAACTGACTGCCTTTTTGAACTGATGCTTTTAGGCTCATTCCTCTTTTGCAGTAATATAGGGAATTACTTGTGCATCTGCTATGGAAGGCACCTTTCTTAGCTGCAGGCTGAAATCTGGACTTCACTGTGCAGTTATAGAGCAGGCGTTCAGCACTCTGAAACGTATATGCTGAAAATCACACAACCTTCCTAAGTACAGAAGGTCCTGAATATACAGCTCCCAGAGAATTCACAGGTAATGCCCAATCAGTATGTGGAGCACAAACTCCACCCTCGAATGTGTTTGAGGTTTTTATGCCTGTGGGTTTTTGCTCTTACATTCTTCAATTTAAAAAAAAAATAAATTAAATAAAGTGAAGTCAAATCCCATCCACTTCATATTTCTGTAGGTACCATTCAAAACCAGAACTGTAAGAAGGATGTGACCTTGTAGACAAAGCACCATGAGCAGATGTGAGACAACAGAGAGCCTGGACATCATGTCTAATAGAACCTGTGGGTATTGCACTTCTAAAAACCAGCCTGTTTCAGTGCCAGCCCTCTGAACCTACAGCACCAGTGAAACCCAGCCAAGCACTCCCAAACCTTCAACCTTCCTTTGCAGTCAGAACTCAGGAAACTCTACAACACTCTCATGTTTTATTCATTTTATATACTGTATATATATTATAAAAAATATTATGTTTAATTGTATGTTTTATTCACATATTAACTGCAGTCAATACAGCCATCTTGCAGTTCCAGAGACACTGGGCATGTTAACAGAATGCAAAATAAGACAGTTACTAGTTTCAGCAAAATTTCCCACATTGAAGCTAAAAACATCTCTCCAGAATTCCTAGGGTAATGCTGAGAAAATTGTGTCTTTTAATCTATAAAAAGTTTCATAAGCTCCTTACCAATGGGCACAAAAGCCTCTTCCACTTTCATTTATTCCTCAAAGGAGGGAGCACTGATACATGAACACATTGAGCTGAGATGGAACAACTAATGTTTCTGTAGCAGGAGTGTCCATGTGTTCTTTACAGACAGAAGATATTTATCTGACATTAAAATGCAATTTGGCAGCCACATTTCAAAAAAGATTGTCATTTAGAGTAGCTGCTGAACTTACTACAAGAATGAACTGGGAGAATGAGTCATGAGATTAATTGCCAAAGGAAGAATAAAGAAAACATAGTGAGATTTCAGTTCACTAGAAAAATGGTACCCAGCACACATTTCAAAGTATCATTTTTAACAGGAGAGGTTTTATAATTCTTTTTATTATTTAAAAATTAACATCTAAAAGGGTATTTATTATTGCCTGTTCTCTATGGTACAATTTCATTTCTAATCTGCTTGCAAACTCCCAGACTGATGAAGACTTGGATAAAATGAAACCACCACAACCCCATTACAGGGAAATGGAAGAGAAAACAATTAGCATAGTAGTTAAGTACTGACTTGCAAACGTAAGATGATTTCCTTAAGTTAACAACTGACATTACAAGAGCAAGGTAAGATTGAAATGAATGCTTGAAGTCTATCACCTGTTTTCTGAGCAGAGCCCCCAAGTAACAGGAGAAAATAAAATCTTTAATATCTAAAAGTTTATAAGCAAAGATGATTTTAGGGACAAACCACTGTCAGGTAGCTGGTGAGATTCCTGCTCCTGACACGCAATGATCCAGTTCTTGGCCCGTGAGAAGCAAGAAATTCTGCCTTGTTATACCCCACATTTAGTCATTTACCTTCCCCTTCCTACTGGCTGTTGTTTTGGTCTGTTAAAGTGTTTCTTTTTTTTTTTTTTTTTATTTCTTATTTTAATTTCAGATAAGAAAGAGTTACAAGGTTGTGATAAAACAGCACAAACTTTTTCTTGTTTCAACACTAAACTGTTGAGTCTGTTAACCAAAAACTTAGATACAGCCACTATGAAGAGGAGGAACAGGAAAACAGTTTTGGAGCTTGATCAAGGAAAGGATTCTTAAAAATATTGCAGTCTACAGAAAACAGAGCAGAAGAGAGACTGGCAGAATTGTGTGCTACGGGATGAAACCAGAGAGAAAAACGTCCTAAGACTGAATGGATTTTGATTTAAACATTTAAAGCTCAAGCTTCTTATACACACACAGTGCCAAACTCTCAAGAGATCCAAGCACAGTTGACTTTTTTTACCTTTTTTTTCCCAAAAACCTTTGGATTTTTGAGGGCTTTTAGAAGGGAAAGTAAGAGATTGATGGTAAGGCTCTTCCTAGTCTATGAAAAAGGGAGATATATTGGTAAGTGATGTAATCATGGAGATGAGTTTCCCTGGGAGGTACACTGGAAGAATAAAGTGCTGATGGCTTCCCAGCTGCAATGATAGGGACTAAAACCATATTCCCAGAGAACTAGCCAGGTTCCTTGAGCACTCACTCACTCTGTGCTGCCCCACCCAGTAAAATGTCCAAGTATACAACAAAGCGTGCTCCATCAGGTTGGGAACCACAGAAGTACAGACCCAAAACATCAACAGCTTCTCCAGCCCAACCCTCAGTATAACAATTCCCATCCTCACACCACAGAGTGCTCTCTAACCTGCAAAGGTAAATCTCTGTCTTCCCAAACACCTCTGCCAAACACCCCCCAGCACAGCAGCAGGGCTGGGGAGCTCCAGCTGCACAGGGAGGACATGTGGCACCAAAGGAAGGTTGATCAGCCACCACCCCCTGCATTTTTCTGCTACTCAAAGTCCCGTTCATCTGCTGACAAATTCCCTCAGCGTGTTTCCAAAACACCTGTACAAGTGCACCGGCTGTGATGGGCTGGCCAAGGCAGATGGCACTGGTGACACACACACAGAGTACCCCCGTTCATCCCAGACCTGCACAGAGCACTCGTCCTCTCCCCGAGGCACAGCCTGGAACAGCTCCAGCCCTGCCAGGAACACAACCTCGTGCTCCAAAGGACACAAACTGCTCCGCAAGGAACCAGCAGCAATGGTCAGGGGGACAGAGGCTCATCAGTCAAAAGCAGACACTTGGGGGTGACAGGAGGGCAACAAAGGTGATAGCCTGTCATCTAAAAAAAAGAGGTAGGAAAGCACTAACTGACAACAAAAAAGCACTAAAAAATACAAAAGGATAGGTATGTTTATCAATATAAAGCTACTAAGTGAACAAAATTCAGTAAAGCCTAAAAAGAACAATTCCATTTATTTACTTATAAACTGATCAATTTTTAACTTTCATCCCACCTCTACTGATAGTCCCATGACAAATTAGCTTGTAAAACTCAATAAAAGGTAGTTTCAAAATAAGGAAACAAGGAGTGAAACCCAAGTTTCAAATCATTATGCACTTAAAACAGTAGCGTACCAAAGCAGATCTGTCTGAAGCTATTCCCTGAAGATTATAAACTCATAGGAAACAAATGCTGTGATATAAAGGATTCAAACAGTAAATAAACTTTGCTAATGATGTCATAACTAGAAGACTGGTTTCAAAACTCAAAACATCTCTGCTTGGTACAAAAATGTACCTTCAGTTTGGAATAAACAAAAGCTGTAAATGCTATCCATGCTGGAAGACAGCTGTTTCCTAGGAAAATTTTAGGGCAAGTCTGTGAAAGACACAGATTACATCCACATTAAATGCATCCCTTCTTCACTTTTTTAGCATCTTTTAATTTTCTTTCCCAGTTTTTTCTCTTACAGCTGCGATCATACTTTTACCACAAAAAAAACCCAAGTCTTCTTCCCATATTGTCAAAGTCATCACAAAGACTTGTACCATTTTATAATAACAAAAAAGCAGCATTTGAAATCAAAGGAGGTGAAAAAACCAATGTTCCATGTATGCTTCCAAGAGCTTGATGCTGAACAAACAAGGCAGCCTCTTTCTTGAGTGCTCTTCATGAATATTGAAGACTGCAGCTAATCAAATGACAGCACAGACAACTGCATCAACCAGCAGCATCCTCACACTCCTCCCCAGGAGCAAGGGGAGAGCCCGGGCTCCTCTCTGATGCCATCTCAGCCAAGGATTGATCCTGTGTTTGTGCTGCAGCCCGTGCTAACCACACAGGGGAAGCTGTCCCTGTCACAGGCCAATATCCATTTGTTTCACTAGTGACAGTCACCTTCCATGTGGGTTCCCAGGGCAAATATCCATTTGTTTTGCCAGTGACAGTCGCTTCCCGTGCGGGTTCCATCCCTCCCTCTGTGACAAGGGTGACCGTGTCTCTTGGTGAAAGAATCCAGAGTGACTCCAGATACCCAAGCACAACCCCTGGGATGGCCTGCAAAGCCTTCCATGAATAACAAGCAAGAGGATGAGGGAAGAGCAAGGGACTCTTGTGAAGAGCTTGTCACAATAAATAAATAAATTAACAATTCACCTTGCACCACTAAATCATCAGAACAAAGTGCTCAGTTTGGGGGCCCAGGCTTTGAGATATGAATATGAACTGACAGGAGAGAGTCTACAAAGCAGTAAGCTGGGTCAGAGGACAAGAAAACCAGAGGAAGAGGGAAACACTGAGAAATTCAAAGACCCGGTTTGTGTTAGAGCTCGAGAAAAAAATATGACAGCTCACGGACACTAAGGTACACCAGAAATAGCTCATTGTGATCAAATAAAACCCAAAAGTTAACTGCAGAATGTGTCAGTTAAACACTGGAAACAAACCAGTCAGTAAAAATATATAGCACTGGAATAAGGTGCTTAGGAAATGCAGTGAAACTTCCAGCAACTAAGAGATTAGACAAGCGGTTGTCGAGAATATTGTAAATTGTCACACCCCAAGACAGACAAAGGGATTAACTCAAGCTCTCGCTCCATTGTTTTTTTATTCTGTGTTCTTCCAAGAACAAAGAAAGTCCAGGAAGAGCCACAGAAGTAAAAGTAAATAAATAACCATCCTAGTACAAGTCCATTGTTCCAGTAAAACACAAGACTGACAGAGGTCTGCAGCTTTAATATCCCTTAATGGCTGTAAAAGCAAGATGGTTTTGGACTTAAGAGTCATGATCCTAGAGATTCCAGCAATGCACAAAACAAATCAGTGCATAAAATTCAAATAAAATAATTAGAGAAAAACATACTCCACCAGTTCTTTCATTAAATAAAACCAACAGTACCAGTCTTTCTTTACAACAGTAAAAGTATTTCTAGCATCTATTCTCACAACACAGCACATTCCAGTTAGAGGATGGAGACATATAAGTGATAAACACTTTGCAATTTTTCAAAAGTAAACTATTGTTCTTAAAGGAAAATAATTATAGGACTAAATAACAGAAAACTTCTGCCTGAAAGCCAGGAGTAGAGGACTGCAGAGCAGGTATTATAGGAAACTACTAACCACTGCAACATTTTGGGTAGTAGTCCTCAAGAAATCATACTGCAAGGTTAAATCCCTTAAATACAGGGAAATTCTTATCAGCTGCAGGGTAAGGAAAAAATATTTCAAGGAAAAGAACATGATGGAGGGTGATTTCAATTTTTCTTATCACATATCATCAACCTTAATTTAAAATTAAGGGAAAAAAAAAAAAAAGTGGTATACTGTCCGCCAAGACAGGAACCTTCCACCTGGGATCGCAGCCAAACTGAGACACTCTGCAGGTGCACCCTTCTGTGCACCCTCAGAATGTACTCTGAGCACCACCAGCTCTGATCTCAACACCACCTCTCAGCTCCTGGCCAGGTTAAAACCACATCATTTTGCTCCCTTATTTCATATTCCACATTCTCAATTGCCCAAGCACACAATGTTGTTATATCCTGCTGGGTTTACTGATCTTCCCATCCGCTGTCTGTTCAAGTTCCTCTGGGAGATTTCATCCGAAATAAATGTTCTCTCATAAACAAAGTTAGGAAAAACATTTGTTCCTTATCTGAGCCCACGGTAACTTGCCTGCTTTGGAGGAAAACAAGGTTACAGCACAAAAGACACCTGACTGACAAGATCCACCTTTTGATAACTTTATGGCAAGAAACCAAAAAACCAAAGCCTGGTTTCCAAACCTGGGGAGTTATGCCTCACACAGTCTGGTGTTCAGGAATGGCTTCTGTTCACAAGTAGCAGACTGATGTCTGTCCAACTCCTGTCCTTGCCAGAGCTGGAAGGATGCACTGAAGGTTACTCTCCATGTGGCACATGCAACCTGCTCCCATGCAAAACCTGCACAACTACAAAATCTGCAAGAAAGAGACATCTGAGTCAAACCAAGCTACCA
The DNA here is from genome assembly GCF_001522545.3 of Parus major. Classification (NCBI taxonomy): domain Eukaryota; kingdom Metazoa; phylum Chordata; class Aves; order Passeriformes; family Paridae; genus Parus; species Parus major. Next base: position 6,024,700 of record NC_031778.1, read on the forward strand.
CTTACCATTTTGCAGATAATCATGAAATGATCAAGCAATATGGATTTATTTTTTTTAACAACTAAGAAACAACGATCTCATTAAAGCCACAGGCCTTTACCCTAAAGTATGAAAACTCAACAGGAATTTCCCGCTGAAATCCTTAGAAGGAAATGTATTTACCACACCTAAAAAACGTAAACAAAACAAAAACTAACCAACCAAAAATAAAACCACAAACCACAACCACAAAACCAAACAAAAAAACCCACCTTAATTTCATATTCAAAAATCAATTTGAATAAGTTTTGTTAAAACACCACAAAAATAAGCAATCTGCAGCTAAAAACATAACACAGGACTTTCCAGTCAGGACAGTTGATTTGTCAGTCATGTGTTATTTGAAACAAGATGGGAGTAACTGCCTAACAATACCCATCTCAACCACAGGCGTGCTCATCTGAGCCATCTATAACAATAAGAAAACCAACATTCCCCTTGAGGATTTAAAAAAAAAATCCTCAGCAACCAAGTTCCAAACTGCCTGAGCTTACAGCTAAGGAAAAATAATACAAATGAGGCTGCCCTGTATATTAAATTTTTGTTTTTTGTTGGCTATTAATAGGCAAGTGTGATGAATGTAAGATGATATTCAGATGATTTCTAGCCTTTTACCAGCATGTTCTTCACTTCCTTCCCCACAGCTTGTCTTCCCGACTGAGGCCCCATTTCAGGGAGCTCTGACTGCAGCATCAGATGCAGGAGCTGCAGGAAGGGCAGGACAGGTCCTGCACTGCCTTGAGACACTCGAGCTGCTCTTGGGTCTTCAATCAAAAGAGCCTGGCATGCCACCAACACGAGCAATAGCTTGACCAGAGATTAAAAAAAACACCTCTTTCTTATATACATATATAAAACAAGCTAGTTGAGGATCTGCAGGAGTTGCAGTTTCTTGGCACAACACCACTTGCTCTAGCCCAGCTGCCCCTATCACGGATGGGAACAGCCTGTTCTACTCACCCCTGACGCCTCGTTTAGTGCTAAGAGAGCTCATAATGAATTTATTTCTTCTGAAGAGCTGGAAGTCACTGGTTTTGTACATTCCCATGCTCTTTAATTATGTGATTGTTCCATTACAGCTTAGTTCCACAAGCTCTTGCTTGTGTCAGGCTCACATCCACCAATACCAGTGAACCTGCACACAGGCTCGGGATTCCAGCAGCATAAATAACTGCAGTGGCACACTCTGTGACACTTCAGTGGTGCTCCTTGTCATTTACCAGGCCTGTGGGTGAAGAGATCAGAATTAGAGAACTACAAATCAGAGCTGTCCCACATGCTGAATGCTTTTTGTGACCACTGCCACACAAAATCATTATCTTTTGACATCGGCCTGAATGCAAGCACGAGGTACAAAGAGGAGCAATACGTGGCCTTCAGGACAGAGGCAGACACAATAGCTCAACCCTGGATGTGGGCGTTACCAATGCATGACTTTAGGTCAAGGAAGTTGTTTGAGGGACAGACAACAAAGGAGCTGACTGCCAAAAATTTATGGGCGAGGAAGATGTAAAAGGTTATTATCAGCTGTGTATTCCACAATAAAACTCCGTCAATGACATACCCTGCCAATAGCACTGCATTTACTGCATTTACATAGAATTTACTGCAGAAAAAACTGGTGGGTACCTCCTGCCATTGCACAGGGGCTCCAAGTCCTGCATGAATGCTATGGATGATGCTGATGAATGGCACACTCTTACAAAAGGCCTGGCAATCCTCAACGGTAGAGATCGCCAAGAAAACATTCTTAGTCTAAAGTTTAGAAAATGATACATATTCAAGTCTTAGCAGTTTTGTAAAAATACATTTGCCTTAGGGAAACAAAATGTCCAAGAAGCAATGGCAGCTGCAAGTGACAATTCCTTCCTCCACCTTTCAAATGTGACACTTTGCTTCTCTTGATTCTTATGCCTCAGCCTTATCTCTTAGCCCTTGTCTTTCCTTCTGAACTTTCCACCAGGACACCAACAGCTCTGATCCAACAACCAGCAATGAGAAATCAGAAAAGTAAGGTACACCAGTGGAGAAGGCTTGTCCTCCCTGCTCTAATGGCTCTGGCATTCACATTTACCTCCAAGACAAGAAATTCCCAATTCATTACCCAGTCAGGCAAAAGGATTTACATAAGACCCCACACCAGTGCTTTCTGTCCTTGATGCTGGTGCTCAGTATAAACTTGAGTGTGTAAAAACTTTACTCTGCAAAGCTAAAACAAGCGGCTTGTCTGGTTTCTTTTGGGAAGAAAACTAAGTGTAACAATTCCGTATCAAAACACACCTCTCCATGTTCTGAGGATGTCCAGTATCTTGTACAACAGCACAGTAATTAGCATTCAAAACTTCCCTAGACCATTTTGAAACAGGAATTAAATTTTAGCTCCATTTTATTGCTTTGTCAGAGAAAACTGTTGCAAATGGAGCTTACAAAAACTAAAGGTATTTTAAAAAAATCCAAAAACCACTCCTCTGACTAGGGAAGCAAAAGAGATGTGTAAACCCACAGAAATCATGTCATTTCTTCTGATCAGTTACAATGACCCTTCTCAGAGGGATGGGAAAGGACACTTATAGGTGAATTCTATTTGATTTATGTAAATACAAGCAGAACAATCAGCTAATGCTAAAATAGAAAAAGAATCAAAGAGCTTAATGGAAACACTAAGATTGTGGAACTGAAAGGAGGTGAAGAATAAACAAGACAGGATCTGAGACCCAAAGGGCAGAGTACCCAAAACTGTGGCCAAGTCTGGGGAAGAGCTTCCCTCCTTAGCACTGGAGCTCTCCTTCTCCACCCTCACTGCCATTGCCAGAGCACTTTGTACAGCAGGGCACAAGGGTTACAGATGGCTGAGCACAGTCTGGAAGCAGCCAAAGGCAGCTCTGTGTTCAAGGATGATCTGTGCAGTGGTGAATTGCACTCCCTGTGCTACATTATTTGTTTTACAGTATCACTGCAACCATTTGTTTGGGTTTCTTTAAGCCCAGAAGCCAACGGGAACAGGCCCAGAGGTGAGTATTCTGTGCATATATCCTCTCTCTATCCTTTTCTCCACTATCAATAATTATCAGTACATGGACCAATTTCCACTGAACTCAGGAAAACAGAGATCCTGAAATATATAAGTACCTCTCCATTGTTAAAGATATTAATTTCTTAGAAGAGAGATGTTTAATTCCTCTCCCACAAGCAATGTCCTATTAAAGCAAGGGTATGGGAAAAACAAAACTGTCAGACACCAAAGAAGTCACATAAGTGAACTGGAAAAAAACAGCCTTCAAAATAAAATTCTACTGCTTGAAGCAGTGTTTACTCTTGAACACAATTTATAGTTATGTTTACTCTCTCACCTAACACTGATGTTACAGCCTAGTGAGCCTAATTTAGTAGAAACCATTCCAGAAAATAGATCTGAAGGCAGCTAAATAAACTACAGCATTTAGACAGGGAAATCAACCTTCTTTTTGTATAGGAAAGTCAAGTTCCACAAATCTACAGTATTTCTCACAAGGCCCTCCCTTACACCAGTGGACTGTACTTGACAAAGCCTGCTTTAATTTCCAAGAGACATTTAACAAGATTCTTCAGAAAAGGCCCTTAAAGAAATTTAGATGCCATGGCAACAACAGGCCTTGCATGGACAGGTTACCTGGGGAAGGGACAGGAGACATAGAGCAAACTCCCAGGGGAGTCCCACAGGAGAAGGTGTCCCTGAGGATGTGGACAAGATGATCTGTAAGGTCCCTTCCAACCCAAACAGACCCAGGATACTGGGAATGTGAGCTGGAGGCCAGACTGGGACACTTCCATCCAGAAAAGAATTCCAACAATGTGCTGATGGCATCAGGCCACTCTGGCAGGGCAGGACCAGCCCCGAGGAAGGGAAGAACAAACACAGGCTGCAGGCAGCAGAGATGCCAGGGGGCATTCAGTGAAGTCAGAGTTACCCACAGAATCCCAACCTTACACCGAGCAATGGGCTCCATGCTGAACACCCACACCCAGCACAGGCACGCACAGCTGAGCCAATCTGGACCTTGCACCTGAAGGATCCCCATCTCCAGGACCATTTTTCTGCAAAAATATTCCTGCCTTGCATCACCTCTCTCAACTCCTGACTCTGACAGCCTGACTCCATTCACTCATTCATTCACCTCCCTCCCAAGCAGAGGAGTTTGCCAGGTAGGGAATTGAGCTCCAGGGAAGGTCAAGTGAGCAGCAGCACAAAGGGAAGGGAGATCTGTACAGCTGTGGAGACACAGATTCCTCTCAGCTGAGGCAGGCTGGCAGAGCAGCTCAACCATCTTGTGCAATTCCACTGGCAGCAACCAGCTCATGTGCTCTTAATGAACAGATCTAGAAATTAACAATGCAAAACTGGCACACTGAGTATGCATTTAAGGTGGAATTCATTACCCATTTGCAAATGAAGTTTCATTTTCCACTTATAAACACAAACATGTTGGTATCTTCCAGGTCCTTGGGGATTCTAAGCCTAAAAGGAAAGACAGAAACCCTCATGTGGGGGAGAGCAAACAGACACTCAGCTTGTTACTTGATCTTGGTTTAAAAAAACACCTCCACATGGTATGCTTTAGTATGTAAAAATGTATCCGAGATTAATTGTTTGGATTTTTTTTATTTTATTGTAAAAAAACAGTTGACATTTAGAAACATTTCTGACACACAGCATAATCCCTAAGTAACTCTACAAAGACATATCTTTTTCCTGTGAACTGAACAATCTGTCAATGCTGTTTTCATTCAGCTAACCTGCCAATATAATACAAGTCTGCCATTTGTAGAGTTACAGAATATAAACTCACTAGTTTTATTTATAGAATAAATAACATATCTGCTGCTGAAACCTTGCACAGCAAGGAACACAGTTGGCTGGGTGTTCCCTCATGCTGCTTTCTAGTAAAACATGACTTTTGAGAACCACCTGAAACAACCTGTCCTTCAGCTGAAGGGGGACAGGCTTAAGAATTCCACCTCCTGCTCCTAATTCTGAAATAAATGATTAATAACTGTGTGACTGCAGCTCACAATACACTCCCACATCAAGCCTTCACGTCTAATAATGCTGACAGCTGTGGCTTAGAGCCTATTTCACCACACCAGGTGCAACCTTTTTGTGTCTTTTAAGCCCAAATTCCCTTCTGGGCAGGATGAGCAGCAGGTCAGGGACCAGGTGCTGGTAGTTTTAGGCAGCCACTGCTCCCAGCTCTGGGCACAGAGAGCAGCACCCACCAAAGTCAGGGGCCTGAAGGCATGAAAAGCCTCATATCTGCACTACTTGTACTTCATTTGGAATTACCTGCATTTTTATATAGGCATTTTCTCCCCAGATATTCCAAAATTAAGGCAGAGTTACCCAATTTACCAAGTACATGCCATACCTACAGTTCAGAACAGGACAGAGGTGACACTGCTTGGGCCCTGATGGATCTCTTGTCCAAGGCATCCTATCTCAAGCACCATGTTATTATTAAAAAGCATTTTCCAAATTATAAAATGCCTGCAGGGATGCAAACAAGGAAATGTGGCAAAGCTGGTAAAGCCAGGAGCACATTTCCTTCAAACCCGAGTTCCTGGGTGTTCTCTCACAGTGACACATGAGCTGCCAAATGCTGCAACCATTGCCTACAGACAGACTTCCAACAGGACATGTCAGAAATTAAATTAACAAGTCACTACAAAATCACAGCTGAAATTCCCTCTGCAGTTCCTTCCCTTCAGCTCTTTCAGCAAGTTGAAGTCTGCCTTTAAAAAAAATCAGTGTGCCTTCACAAAACAACACTTATTTTTGAAATAAGTGTTTTCTGACTGAAAAATTGCAAGAGGTCATAGTAACACTCTCCAAACCACATATTTTCTAAGGGAACAAAGAAATAGGTTTCTGTGTTCTGCTCACATACTGAAATCCCAAACCAACAAAACTGCATCAGCATGGAAAAGCAAAATACTGCATATCCCTGGATAGAAACAACAGAATAATTATCTGCTCATGAACTCAAACTTTATAGGATTTCCCTTTCTTCTCCAAGAACAAAAACCAACTCTCCTCCTTTCTGGTTTTAGCCAAATGAGCAGACAGAGTGGCACTGCAAGCGAGAGATGACAACCTGCAATTGGAGTTTCACAGCTCCACTGATAAATGAGAATGACTACAAGTAAATCCCCAAAACTTTAAAGAAAGCAGGAAGTATCTTGCAGACATGGGCTGGCATTTTAAGTCCTGAAGTCAATACAGCAGATTTAGATAAGGCACTTCCTTATCTTGGCACCAGATTCAGCATCACCTTCTGGGTTTGACTCCAAGCACCAGAAGCCAGAGCCTCATCCCAAAACTCCAAGGTGCAGCATGGGGAGATCCCAGAGAGGCTGATCACCCATTCAGCAGTGCTGCATGTGAATTCTGGCTTTGACATTCCTGCACAACTTCAGTGGAGTCTGCCACTTTCAATGTCTTGTGGTAGCTACAGATCTGGTACTCTGGAGTTCTCAGCAGGGTGTGAGAGGCTTTTGTGTATGTTGCCAGAAAACAAACCACAAATATTACTATAAAGGCATGTTCTCATTCCAGTGTAGGGACTCTTCTTAGAAAGCCATCTCAATTCAGCATTTCTCTCACTGCATCCTTACACTTCTATGGGCTCACTTGTCTACTAAAATGTTATTTAAATTACCAGTATGCCAACTTGTATCAGAGCATTTCTTTACAACCAAGGAAAAGAAACAAGAGATTCCACAGTCACCAACACAAACTCAAGGTACATTTTGTTCTTTCAAATGAAAAATATTCACTTGTTGAGTTTTGGGCTACCCCAAGGAACAAATATTGTCAATGCATCCAAATATGAGCTATAATATTGTTTACAAACCTTCTCAACTCTCAAAAGGTGCACTGCAGCTGCAGAAGAAGTCACGTACAAATCTGTACAACATGAAGGACAGGCTATGGACAGGGACAGGAGCTGACAAGCTCAGAGACCCCAGTCACACAGCTCCAGTGGCAGGGTTTCAGTTGCCCTCACAAATTTGAACCACAGCATACTGGGTGGGGACATTTGGCCAGAAATGCTGTCCCTCAGTGAACTAGTAACTCCAGCACTTTGTAAAACGTTAGGAAGCACCAGAGGCCGTGGACTGCAGGGGCTGTAGATGGATGAAGTGCTCTGAACCTCCAGAACTGGTACTAAGTGTTCACCCAGCTTCAGAAAGGCTTTGTTCCCACTACCCACTCTCACTGATGTAAATCCATGTGTCCAGCAGCAGCAGCAACATAGAATTTCAACTGCACACTCTCTATTGAGCAGCCAGTAAAAATTGCATCCTCTCAGATTAATCACAATCCTGAAGTCAGCCCCTCTGCTCCTGCTCACAAGGAAATCCTGCTGCATCATGGGTTACAGTGTCATTTCAAAACCGTCTGCACCCCTACGTGCATTTTCTCAGGCTTTCCAACAAAAAGTCATCACAGTTGAGTCAGAAAGAAAAAAAACAAAGAAAGAATAAACTGTTTTCTAATAACTGGTTTCTAATTCTGTAATAGGAAGAACTTCTTCACATGGTAAAAACACCTTTTGACAGACAACCTGCACAGTGCCTTGTGGCCCAGTGATTTCTTCACAGGTGGATGGGTTATACTGTAAACACACTCATCAAATAACCTTGCTATAGCACTAGGCAAGACCAAGCTGCTTTGGATCCAGAGAATCTGCACTGATCCTTCTCTCACACCGCTCTTTTTTGACTAGTATAATAACATGGGAAAGTTACTGAACCCAGACATTTAATGTCATCCATCCCACCAAACATATGACACAGTTTAAGAACAGTTGCATTGGTGGTGTGACTTGAAGAAGGCTTTTCATTCCTCAACAACCTCAACAATAGATGTTATCACTAGATTAACTCTGGGAAGCTACAAAATTGTGTGAAATGCAACTGAAATAATCAATACTTACAAAGCAGCTCAATTCAGTTTAATTAAACTCACACTGTCTTCCCAGAAACTAAGTTTTTTGACACTGGTATTGGCAGTCATGTCCCTTTAAGCTGCTCCATGGATACTACAACTATTTTCTTTCTCCCAAGTCACGCTTCCTCCCAGCCACGGCTCACACTCCCTGTTCCACCCTAGGAACACAGGGAGAGCTGAGTGCGGCTTCCCGGGATGGGCCAGGTACCCAGTGACCAGCACCCATCACCAAAGCCTTCCACTACATGCACAGCCTTTGCTGTGGTTGAGCCCAACAGCGCAGGACCCCAACCTCGTTTTGCGCTTCTCCCCCACTCCCAGCACCGGCCAGAGGACACTGCCTGCACTTGGCCGCTCCTGGAGCCACGGATCCCTGGATCCCGGCTCCGGTCCCGCCACCCCCGGGTCTCAGCGCGCTGCTTCTCCCGTTTAAAGCCCGGGGCAGCCCCACGGCTGCGTGACACGGTCCCGTCCCCCGGGCCAGCCAAGGGGCGGCCGCTCGCCCCGGGGCCACCGCACAGGAAACTCGGGGATGAGCAACAAGAGTGGCGGGCGGGGGTCCCCGACCCCGGGGCTGCACCCCGGCCTGGCCCCCCTGGATTCCGGCCAGGCGCTCGTGCGCTCCCGTGGGCCGGGCCGGGCCAAAGGCGGGTCGGGCCGCCCACCGGCTCCCGGAACTTTCCC
>NC_031778.1:6034199-6057597 GCF_001522545.3 Parus major
GGGGGGGAGGGGAGAGACTGTCGCGACAGACCCGGCAGGGACGCCGGCAACGGCGGAGAGGGCGTCTGTCATGACAGAGCGGGGGCGGGCCACGGCCCCGGGCCCCGTGAAGCGGCGGTGACAGGGACATGGGAAAGGGAAGGGGGTCGTGGCTGTCGCGACAGAGCAGGGGCGAGAAGCCAGCGTGGGCCGGAGCGCTTTCCCAGCCCGCGGCGGTGCCTCGGTGCGTGGGCCCCGCGGCGCCACGGCGGTGGCAGTGATGTGTCTGCGGCCGAGCGGGGCCGGCACTCTCCGCCATGGCGGGGGCGGGCGCGGAGGGCGCGGCACGGCGAGGACCGAGCCCGGGCAGCCACCGCCCTTCGCCAGCTCCTGCCCGGAGGGGCTTTCCTGGAGCGGCTGCTGGGGTTCCCATGGAGACGCCCCGCGTCCTCTGACGAGTGTCCTCTTATCGGCGACAGTTGCCATCGCGGTTGGTGCCGCCCTCCTCGCCGCGCTCCCGGGCTCGGTTGCTTTGCAGGCGACTGTCCCCTCCTGCACACCCCGCGAGCACCCCTGGCTGCCGGGGTTTACAGATTGTTGGGAGAGGATCCGAAGCAGTGAGTGAGGTTTTCCTAATCTCGACCTGTCATCCGCTGTCGTGGACCGAAGGTGCCGTCTCGTGCTTCGCCCCATTGTAATGTACCTCTTAAAGCCTTTCTTACATCTAACTAAGCTGTTTTCCTGGTTTCCTCTGCTGTAGGGGACTATATTTCAGCGTTAATGTATTCTCTGTTCTTTCCCCCGTGCCTGGAATTGCTACGTGAATGCTATGGGTTTGTTCAGATAAGGGTTTTTGGAATGGGAAGTTTGCAGGCAAAGTGGCTCTTCTCTCAAAATCACTCAATGCAAGTGTTGCTGCTGCAGAGGTAGGAGCTGCAGCAGGCAACAGGCATGAATGGAGAAATTAGAAAATAGTATTTTTTCATGGAAACGGCTGCAAATGGAGCCGGTATTCAGCAAGAGAATAGAGAAAGCAAAGGAAATTAAAGGTATGTCCCATCAAAGGAGGTTGCTTCAGTGAGCTACCACAAACAGAGGTCATTTTTTGGGTAGCAAAATATTATGAGGAATGTACTGACAACTCTTGGGACTTTAGCGTAGGGTTTGTATTTTTATTCAGTGAAGGTTGTGCTGGCTTGTCCTTCAGGCAGTGCTGCTGGATGTGACTCAATTGATTTGAAGACACAGGATATTGGTTTGTTGGTTTGAGTATAATATTTGCTCTTGTGCTTAAGTGCTAAAAACTCCTTTAATGTAATCGGTCCTTCATTTTCTTAAATACCTTTTGCTATTCATTAAATTTTAATAAAGACTCGAATTTCTTGGAATGTATTTTTAATCAAATTGATTTATGTCAATCTGGCTAAAACAATAAAAGTACTTGTACACCACATGAGTGTAGATCCCTCAGCATGTGTAGTTGTCTGAAGTATGAAGCACTTAAGAATTTCCAGGTGGCTTAATGGTGCTGAAACATGACTTTAGGAGATTTTCCTGCACCTGATAAGGAATCAAAAGAAAATTCCTTATGCTGAAAAGTCAGTGCACACGTGCGCTTAGTGAAGGTGGCACCAGTTCAGTGAGTTCCGTGGGTTTCCAGGGGTGGGTGGGTCTTTCCTTTGTGTGATATTTAGGGAGAATTGTCAGTCTGTAGTTGTCCTGTAGAGACTGCTCACAGCGCTCTGGTAATTTCAGCCTGATCTGGTGAGGATTGGGAGATTTTCCACAGAAGGAGCAAAGGAGCATTCCTGTGGGGCCTGTCTTTCAGAGTGCAGGGGTAGCTGACTCATTCCCAACTCTGTATCCATAGCTGGAATTGCCATGTCTGTGAGTCTTTCATAATAACACTTCAGCAACCTGACTGATTTTAATCAGTCTGGTAGAAAATGAGAGTATTTTTTTGTGAGTTTATTCAAGATTGGTGGTTAGAATTACGAGACCTAGAAGCCTTCATTCCTTCAGGCCCAGAAGGAGAGTTTAGGCTGGGAGTATCTACCCCCAGCAGTCAGGGGACAGATAATCACCTACTTCCACTTGACTAACCAGCACTTGCAGTGGTTGAGGGAAGGAGGGCAGTATTCGGGTTTTTTTTTCTTTTAAAATAAATAATGTTTTGTATTCTATCAGTGATCTGTGCCATTTATTTGATTTTACAGTGATTATTTGTTCCCCCAAGGGAAAACAGGGTTCACACTTTGAAGTCAGTGATTTCAATGAGCTGGTAATTTAAATGGGTGTCCTGGTCAGAATTGGGAATGTTTGTTTTGTTATATAACTTGAGAATTTTGCACATAGTGCTTCATCTTCAGCCTTGTATTAAACTTGATTCACAATCAAACTTGTGAGTTTAATAGAAAATGCAAATAAGCCACATTAAGTTTGCAGATATGAAAGAAAACTAAAAAGCTCATGTCATCTCCACAAAAGGCATGGGCAGAAAGAGAAGTAGCAAGTTTTCTGTATAGGCTGTGCTGATTTCTGTCTATTTTAAATTTGTGTCAGGGACACACATAATGGATCTGGGATATGCCCTAATCCCAGTCTCTATGGAAAATGCCACAGGTTAAGAAAAGCAAGGTCACCAAAAACTACAAACAAATGTACTGTTGGCATCACATTTGCGATACACTCAGTATTTAGTTGGAAAAATGAAATTTTGGGCTAAGCATTCCGGTTATTTATTTTTATGTTCCTTCTTACTTCCCATCTCCTGCCTTTCACACGTGTTTGCCCTTCCACTTTCCAGATTGCCAACTGTTCTGGTTCCCAGCTGATCAGTCCTGAGGGAGCAGCTCTGTGCAGAACAGCCATTTTGAGCTACACACTCACCATCTATTGTTTTCCTCCAGAGAGATCCCTGAACACATTGCACAGGTCCCGTGCCACATTCACAACCGTTGTGTTGAATTTGCAACTATTTGTTGAAAGAAAATGTAATCTAAAGCCAGGAAGCAAGAAGGTTACTGTTGTATGGTCGTGCTAACAAATGAGCTATTTTGGTTTTGTTTTCAGGAGCAGTTGCAGTATTTACCCAGCTGTTTCTTAATGAAATGAATGAGTTTACCCAGTGGTCTACCGTCAATCTAATAATAATTCCTGTTGTCCACTTTTGTCTTCTTTTCCTCACACTTATTTTATTCACGATCCAGTATGTTGTGCCTTAAAGCAAGAAAGTCTTAATTTTTTTAAGGCTGCAAGGCAAAACTGCACAATGAAAATGCTAGGTGAGAAAAGCTGTGAAGGTATAAATCACTGCCTTCCTAGGCTCCCTCAGTTCGGTTTATATTTGCATAATAAAAGATTGGGAAATGAACAATTTAACTGAAGGAAAAGTGAAGGTAGCAGGTGAGCCTGGGGCAGATTTCTGGCAGGTGTTGGTAAATGTTGATGTGTTGTTTGAAGTGCCCGCTAGCACAGCTGATTCCCAACTCTATTTACTCTCCCTGGCGTTCATGTGCTCGCTCTCAGGTTCCTTGCCCAGCAAGTTGCCCACGGGCACCCTGGAATACCGTGCAGGGCGTGCTGGGTGTGCTCTGACCCTGGGTCTGCAGCAGAAAAACGTGAACAGCAGTGCTGGGCAAGGCTTCCTGAGAGACGAGGGGGACTCGAGAGGGTCCTCAGCCCCTGGTGCTCGTGCAGGTCCAAGCCGGTGCTGCTGCTTCCTCCAGAGCTGGGACTGGTGCCCGCCCGTGCCCCCGCTCCCGTTCATCCCTTGCAGGAGAGCAGGGACTCGGCTACAGCTCAGCTGGGATCTAACAGGGGGTTAATGAACACTCAGCCTGTGAGGAAAAAGGCAGATTGTCCCATTCTCATGTAAATTAATTTGCCAGAGACACAGACAATGCTTGGCTGTCACAGATCACAAGCACAGAAAATGCCAAGGCTGAACCTGGCCGCGGTATTTTCAGTGTTTCTGTGAGGAACTATTGCCCTCACTTTCCCATTGCCTTTAGACCTGCGTTGTCCCCGACAATCTGCTGCCCACTGGCCAGCAGCTGTGCTCTTGCACTTCCAGGACCCCCAGGAATGCTGCGGCCCTCCCTGGGGACAGGGGCTGTCTGTACCCATCCTGTGGTGCCACCGCAGAGCCCAAGCTGCTGCTGGCAGAGCTCGGCTCGGGGGGGAGCTCCGGGCAGGGAGGGTGGGTCCTGCTGGGTTCCCTCTCCTCTGCAGCCCGTGGGGCAGCACAGCGGGCGTGGGAGGGTGGATCGGCTTGTTGTCGAGCTGTAGGACCCGTAGCTCACAAGCCACCACTTGTTCTTTGGATCGGTTCCCTCAGTTACTCTAGGAGATGGCTGAGGAGTGGTTTTGACAGGATGCCACGAATTACTTTTTCTCCATCTAAAGTGGTTTGGGGTTTGAGCCTCCCTTGGGTTTTATTTTCTGTGCCGAGATGGTTGTAACCTTCCCCGCTGGTACCTGAGAGCAACTGCTGTTTCTGTCTAGATAGCCCATCGAAGATGTAGATGATGAAGAGGTGTTTTCCCCCTCTGCCTTGGGATCGAATGCCTCTGTCACAGGTATGGTATACACTGGTTTTATCTGCTAGGGTGAAGAGAAGGCGAGGAAGGTTTCATTGCTTCTGCTGCCTCTTCACTTGGAAAGCTCTGCACAGATGGTATGAAAAGTCATTTCAGTGACATTCTCCTGACTTAATTGAACAACTGCCCCACCTCACATCACAGGCACTGTTTGTGTAGTGAGAAATGGGCCTTCACAAGGAGACAGAAGGGTTTAACACTGTCCCGGTTATGTTCAAAGATGTGTTGATATCTGTATGCAAACTGCTGACTTGCCCCTATTTCCCTCTTGTCATGTCCTCCAGCCAAATTTCTCCTGTAATCTTGTAACACTGGTAAGCTATTAATAGAAATGCATAATTACAGGGTAAAAAGCTTAGCAAGAGAACTTTCTTATTAAAATATACTAGAATTCATTATGTATACCATACATAATGACAAAATATGTTATTTTCAAAAATCAGTGACTGAAGTGAAGTGCCATGGTTGACTTTTAAGAAATCAGTGACTGAAGTGAAGTGCCATGGTTGACTTTTAAGGAGATCCAAATGGCCCTCAAAGCCATCAAAAGTATTTAGCAGTTACTCAATGGAAAATTAAAGCAAAACCAGGAACAGGCTACTAGTACTTGTAACTGGTTGATTAAAAACAGCTTGTAAACACTAAAAGCACTTACATTCAAATTAATCTCTCACTATTCATTAAATAACAGTGTATCTCCATTTTTTTTCTTAAGACCAGGGCGTTTCTCTAAGGAAATGGATACATCTTCTGAAAAATACCCAGTCAAAAAGCGAGTGAAAATTCATCCTAGCACAGTAACAGTGAAATACACCACTCATTACCCCCAGCCAGGAGAAGAGGGATACGAGGATGTTAATGAAGATACTGGAGTATTTATGGAGGATAATCCTACGAGAAGACTACTGAATGATGGGAAAAAGAGAGAAAAGACTTTTTTTGGTGCAACAGACACCAAGCCAGCACAACTGCCAAAACATGACGAGGGTGGACAATCCCAGCACTTCCCTGAAGGAAATGTACTGCAGTCCAGGAAAACATGGGCAGTGCTTTTTGGGTCTGCTGTGGCTCATGGATGTGTGGCTCTGATCACAAGGTTAATTTCTGACCGTTCCAAAGTGCCATCTCTGGAGCTGATTTTCATCCGCTCGGTCCTGCAGCTGCTGTCCCTCACTGCTGTGTGCTACCACCACGAGCCTCCCTTTGGCCCCAAAGGCTACAGGCTCCGGCTCTTCCTCTATGGGGTCTGCAATGTCATCTCCATCACCTGTGCCTACACTTCCTTCTCCATAGTGCCCCCCAGCAATGGGACCATCATGTGGAGGGCCACCACCACAGTGTTCAGTGCCATTCTGGCTTTTTTACTCATAGATGAAGGAATGGCTTATATAGACATAGTCACTGTTGTTGGCAGTGTGTTCGGTGTTTGTCTCGTCATGATCCCCAACATTGCTAAGGAGGAGAACTCTTTGCTGAGCACCTGGAAGGAAGCTTTTGGCTACACCATGACCGTCATGGCTGGTCTGACCACTGCCCTCTCCATGATAGTCTACAGGTCCATCAAAGACAACATCAGCATGTGGACAGCGCTGTTCACTTTCAGCTGGACGGGAACAGTGTGGGGAGCATCCACCATGTTCCTTCTCCAAGAGCCAATCGTCCCACTGGATGGGGAAACCTGGAGCTATCTCCTTACCATCTGCCTGTGCTCCACTGCAGCCTTCCTGGGGGTCTACTATGCCCTGGGCAAGTTCCACCCCGCTCTGGTGAGCACTGTGCAGCACCTGGAGATCGTCATCGCCATGGTCCTGCAGCTCCTTGTGCTGCACAGCTTCCCAGGCACATGTGATCTGGTTGGGGCAGTGCTTATTTTGGTGAGTGTTTTTTTCCTTGCGTGTTATAAGCTTTCCTGGAAGGAGTTAAGAAGGCAAGATTATCAGGAGATTGTGGATTTGTCCATTAAATGAATGTTGGTTTTCAATGTCTGATTCTGGCTGTGACCATGCGGAAATTACTCCTTTCAGTTCCTGTGTCTGAGTGTAGTGGCCAGGCCCTCTCTCTACCATTTCACTTCTCAGCTGATGTAACAATGTTGGTATTTCCAGGCTCCCATGCCAGGTGGATTTGTTCTGCTGCACACAACCATTTTGTTATGCCCAGAAGAGTAGCTCACAGGGTGCACAGCCAGCACAGGCTGGCCCACTGAAATGTGGGCCAAGCTCTTCTTGACCTTCTCTGGATAAAGCAATACAGAGGGACTCCAAAGTGACTCTCATTCATGTGTGCTGTGGTAGTAGGAAGATGAGCAGCAAAACCATTACAACAGTCAACCCAAATTGTCATTTCCTCTGTAATGCTTCTTAAGCTTTGGCTGTCATATTCTAAATGGAGCAATGCTAAATTTCTGTGACTAAAACTTTCATTTCCTGTGTGTATAAAGAAGTCAGTAAAGCTTTTTGTGCTTTGTGGCTAAATTTCTGCCTGAAACAATGCACAAAGCCCAGATGTCCTGTGGGGGAAAAGTAAGCCCCAAAAGCTGAATCTCTGGTTGTGCCACAGCTGTGACAGGTCCCCAGGAACAGTAAGGTCCATGACAGATGAAAGATCTAGCCTTGTGGCAGACCAAAATCCCTTCTATTGAACCATGTGTTCTAAAGGAGGCTTTGACTGTTGTCCAAGGGAGGGGGAAAATTGGAGAAATAAAAGAATGCATTTGAGATGGAGATGTGAGCAGCATGGTAATACTGACCAGCCTGTGACTGTCAGTACCAGTCAGGATATCAGTATGTCAGGATCAGTGACTGTCAGTCAGGGTGCTTGGATCCTTAAACTCCAATAAGATACCAGATTTGTCAAGAGCCCCAGGGTTTTATGAGTTCAAATAATATTCCTGGTCATTCTAATGTGTGGCTGTAAAGAGAAAGGCCAGCATCTGTGTCCATGGGCTCTGTGCCAACCAGGCCCTGCAGCCACCTCCCACTCCAGCTGCCTGTGCCTCTGTTTTGTGTGACATGAGTATTTTCTGAGGGAAAAGGCATCACTCAGATGGCTCCAACTGGTCCCGCTTCCAACACAGAAAATACATTTTACTTGTGAGAAAAAGCAGCAGTTAGCTTTATTCCTATGAATACCCAGGGAGACCAAGTTCCCTGACATCAGCCAGCCCAGCCGGCAATGCTTCTGAACTGTGTGACACTTGTGTCCTCCAGTGTTGGTGATGCCATAGACCCCCTGGGCCACACAGGGTTCCCTCAGGTGCTGGCACAGTCACAGCTGCCCGGACAACTGTTTCCTTGAGGAGCAGGTGGAGCTGGCAACAGGAGATCTGCCCCCTGTAGGAAGGACAGAAGAAAAAGGGGAGCAAATAAAGCAAAGCAGTGCTGGGAAAGCTCTGCCCAGCCAGTAATCAATGCTTAGGACAGAGCAGTTCCCAGCCCAGAGTCCTGCTGTGCTTCTATCAACTCCTCATTGCACTCTGGGGCAGATGGTCTTTCTTCCTCTGGCTGTTCAGGCAGCAGGAAAGCTTCCTTTGTGGAAAGCAACCAGGTCATGAGGCTCCTCCTTCAATGGCTTCCACGCCTGTCCCTCTGAAGGGGCTCAGGTGTGCCAGCATATACATGTGCAGGCACCCAGCTAGATGGCAAGCCGGGGGCACTGAACAGCAGGACTCCCCAAAAGCCTCCACTGTGCAGCAGGGATGAGTCTTGGGCAAGCCCTGGAGCTGCCCCAGCCCCAAAGCAGCCAAGCCCCCTCCTCAGAACCTCCCCCTGCCACCTCTTAGCCCAGGCTGGCACAGGCAGCTCACACCCAGGGGTCCACCCCAATAACCTTAGTGGTGTCCAGGGAGCAATTCAGGGGTCTATGGAGCCTGGTCCTGCTCCAGCTGCTCCACAGCCTGCATGAGGTCCTGCACAGCCCTGTCCACATCTGCCCGTGCGGTGCCACGCCCCACGCTCAGCCTCAGCGCATTCTGTGCCACTTCTGGGGGAATCCCGCAGCTCAGCAGCACTGGGGAGGGCCTGGAACACACCCAAGAGGAGGAGGTTGGACTTGAAGGCCGAGGAAGCTCCACACATCAGTAGGGATCCTCAGCAAGTGAGCCACAGGAGGAACCACATCTACAGATACACTTCAGGACCCCTGTTCGCTTTCCAGAGGCACCCAATCCCACTGGGCTTCTTGCCCTATGGGGGACCTGGCTCTTTTAAGAAGAACTTGTTCCATGTCCCTGTGGGTTGGCAGCTCTGCCACATCCACGGGGAATTGCTCTAGACCAGGCCAAAAGCACCCACTGTCCCCATATCCCCTAAAGAAGCCATCTGGAGACCCAAGCAGGGCTGGAACAGATGAGCCAGGCACACACACACAAGGCAGGCTCTCTTCTGGGAGCGCCAGGAGTTCAAAAGTACTTCGAAGCTCAGCTGGATCACCAAAGCTGGGAGGAACAAACTCCTTCCAAGCAGCAATCAAGCGTTCCAGCTGTGTCTCCTGCAATAATCCCCTTCACAGCCCTTCAGCTCCTCTGGAAAGCTCTGTACCCTCTTTGCTCATCACACAGGTGATGCTGCCCAAGCCACCCACTGTCCCTTTCCCTGTCCTGATTTCTGTCCTTCCCAAACCTCTGTCCTATGGGAAGATGCCCAGGGGCTACAAAAGCCATGTGCTCACCGATCCCCCTTCTCAGAGTGGCAGGCAGCCCCGACGCTGGCGAGGAGCACCTTGCAGTGAGCCAGCACCCTTCGTCCTGCAGCACAAGCAACACAAGAACAGCTCTCCCAGTGCCAAGGCTCTCTCCAGGGGCTACTCCTGCCTCACCTCCCTGCCTGAGCCACACCAAGTGCCCACCAGTCTCAACCACAGGTGCTGTGAGGGACAGGTGCTTGGCTGTGTGTAACCATCACAGAACAGCAGTAGGATAAGAGCTACCTTGAAGGCCTGGGCCCAGGATGGAGAAGTTACAGGTGTTGCAGAGTCTCTTGGAGCCCTTAAAGTGACTGTTGAAGTGAATCCTCTGCTTCCCAAAGGAGGCCTGGAGAAATCAGAGGGCTGTGAACCTCTCTGGGTTTCCAAGCAGCTCTGTCCTTATGATGGATTAAGCAGGGCCAGAGGAACATACCCACCCTGCTCCAGGCTCCACACCCTGCAGCCTGAGACTGCAGGAAAGGACCAGATGTGCTTACCTCCAGTGTGGCCTCCAGGTAATCCCGGACATCCCGCATATGAGCCTCATAGGCCTCCCAGTTCTTGTTCACTAACTCTGCAGCCTGAGAACACACAGACAGGCTTCACCAGTGACCCTTGGACACCTCCCTTTGTGCATGGTTCCCAGGATGTGAGCCCAGCCTGGAACAGCCTCTGCAGTGCCAGGTCCCCTGTGTCCCCTCTCAGTGCCCTATGCCATGTGAGCTGGGTGACTGTCAGGGCTGCAAACCCACGGCAAGCGCCCTAAAGCACCTCCTTGGATTTGCACCAGAAAGTCCCACGACCTTTCCCAGTTCACCCTCCCTCCCACATCCTGAGTTTGTCCCTTTGTTGACCAGGGAGCACAAGTGTCTATCTTTGTACTGGGCCTGCACCACTCACCCCTCACCATCCCAACTGACCTGGCCAAGTCCGGCAATCATTGGGGTGTTCTCAGTGCTGGAAGGGAACAGGAACCAGTGAGTTGTTTCTCCAGACCAGAAACCCAGCCTTGAGAAACAGACATTCCCTCATGGGACCCCTCAGGACTGGCAGGGGTTCCTGGACACCTCTCTGAGGTGGTTGAGAAGGAGGCAGTTCCACCCTGAGGTTACACCCTTTGCAGAGCTTGAGCTCCAGGGAGTTTCCATGCACAGATCCTGCCATGCTGGGCTGTTCACCCCAGGGCTGGCAGGTGACAGAGCTCCCAGCTCAGGCAAGGCAGCCCACATAGCTTGGCCAACAGCCAGAGGCTCAGATCTCCAGTAACCACCTGTCCCCTTACCCTGGCCGGAAACTCCTCTCCTGTCCCCCTCCGAAGAGCATGGGGTGCAGCGGGGTGGCGGTGCCGGGGCTGCGGGCATACAGTGCTCCAATCCGTGGGCCATGGAACTGTGGGGACAGCTGTGGTGACCCTGGGGACACTGACAGTACTGACAGTGCTTCCTCCCCTCCTGCCCAAATCTGAGTGCCCTCCGGTGCTGGCTCCTGCCCATTGCAGAGGCACAAGCTGCTGCAGAGCTGCTCCCCATCCTCAGTCTCCTGCTCCCCAGCCCAGACAGCTTCTACACAAGCAAAGTCTGTCTGCACAGTACCAATTAGCAGGAGAACTTTGCCCAGTGTGAAGTACCAAGCTTAGTGGGGAACCCTAAGTACCCCTGGCACCCCAGCAGAGATGTCACACATGGTGATCTGCAGCTGGGCCACACAAGCAGGGCCACACCTTGTGTCCCACGATAGTCAGGTAGTCCACACCCAACTCCTGCACGTCCACACGCCCCTTGCCAATCATCTGGGCCGCATCGGTGTGCACCAGGATCCTGGGCAGACCCTCCGCTGCTCTGTGCTGGTTGAGGGCACTGATGCGCTGGCTCAGCTCTGCAACGGGCTGATGGCAAGAATGAGGGTCGGCATCCCAGAGACTTTCTGCCCACCTCTGTCACCACCACTTTACGAGGACATCTCCCCACCATCCCCCTCACTGCCCACACTCACCATGATGACACCGGTCTCGTTATTGGCCAACATGAGGGAGACCAGGCAGGTGTTTGGCCGGATGGTGGCCAGGACATCATCCACCTCTGCCTGCCCACTCCGTGGGGACACGGGCACAAAGGTGGCTTCTGCAAGCCAGGAGACAAGCCCTGAGGCTGGCTGGGTAGGCTGTGAACACTCAGGGCTGGCCTGTGCCCCACTAGGCAGGACAGGAGTGTGTGGACAATGGGAGCACAGGCACAGAGCAGGGAGGTGACACATCCAGCCTGGGAGAATATGGGCAACCACGGGGAGAAATGGTGCCCTTCCCCATGGGGAGAAAGTGAAACATCACAGAACATGTAAGATCTTTCCCCCCCTACAAAAACATCAGCAGAGACAAGTCCCCCATTCAAACCCCATCTGTGCCTGTGCCACTCACCAGCCAGGCCCTCCCTCCCCAGTTGCTCCAGCAGCAGGCGGATGGAGTCATGCTCTACACTCGATGTCACGATGTGAGGTGTGCCCCGCCTGTCCCCTGTCCCATACTGGCTCTCATGGAAGTGCCTGCAGGCAGTGTGGATCACCATGTTATTTGCCTGAAGGAAGGATGGAGACGGAAAATGGAGGCTCAAAAGGAGCACAGCACCCTTCATCTCCATCCTTCTCATGGCAGCTTGCTGGAGAAGGGGTGGTGGGCAGGGATTCCCAGGAAGGGGGTCCTCCCTGCTCCCACCTCTGTGCCCCCCGAGGTGAAGACAATGTCCTCAGGGCGGCCTCCTAGCATCCTCGCCAGGCTCTCCCGCGCGCTGCCGATAAGCTCCTTTGCCTTCCTGCCTGCAGGATCAGATCTAGCAGCTCCCGAGGGCTCCTGCCACCACGGGGCCCAGCCTGAGGAGGTGACATGGCCCATCCTGGTCCCTACCTGCGGGGTGGGAGCTGCTGGGGTTGCCCCAGGCCTGGCACATGGCATCCCACACGGCCTGAGCTGCCTCGGGGGCCAGCGGGGTGGTGGCGTTGTGGTCCAGGTAGACCCTCCTGTAGGGACAGGAGCAGATAAGGGGTGCTGGGGGTCACAAAGAGGAGCACGGGGCAGGGCAGGGCCTCACCCCTCCAGTGAGTCACACCGAGCCTCCGCTGGCTCTGTCTCCGCGCCCATCACTGCTGTCACCTTCACTGTCACCGTCTCGCTGCCGTCACCAACCTGGCATCATCGGTTACAGACATGTGGCTGCCCACGGGGAACCAGGCACCTGCCCTGCCCGGGGCACCACAAGCACCCATCACCCTCCCGCCTGCCCCATAGCCATGGCACCCACCAATCAGCTCCCTGCTTCCTCCCCCATAGCCATGGCACCCACCAATCAGCTCCCTGCTTCCTGCCCCATAGCCATAGCACCCACCAATCAGCTCACTGGCCACGGCCCCCCCTCACGGCATTGACCAATCAGCTGCCCCGCACTCACGGACCCCTCCCTCACCCCGCTCCCGCTACCGAGCCGCCCAATCCGCTGCCGCCATCCCCATTAGCCGGGGCCCCACGAGCGCACAGGGCTCCCCTTGGTCCCCGGCGGGCGGCGCGCGAGTCCCCTGTCCCCTTTCCCCCCCCCCCACGTGTCTCGGCGGGTGTCACTCACGCGCCACTCTCGCGCGTCCCGAGGAGGAACGGGCGTGGCTCTCCAGGAGGTGCACTTCCGGCGCGCGGAGGGGGCGGTACTTCCGGGACGGACGCAAGGCCAGGGAGCGGCGGCGCTTCCCCTCGCCAAGATGGCGGCGGCACCGTCGGTGCGGTTCCCGTGCCGCGCCCCGCGCGGGCTCTGCGCCGTGCTCCGCGCGATGGCGGTGAGCGCCGGGCGGGGGGCGCCGGGGTGAACAGCGGCGACCTCCGCGTAGGGCTCGGTCGGGCGGCGCCCGGGCCCGCCGCGTCGTGACTCAGCGCCGCACGGCGGAGGCGGCCTCGCGTGCCGCGCCCGCTGCGGGGCCGAGACGGAGGGAGCTGCCTGGGGATGCACCCAAGGCGGCCGTGCCTCGTGGCTCCGTGCCCCGGGCGGGCCGCAGCAGTGCGGGCCGTGCTCCGGGCCGGGGAGGGGGGGGGGGGGCGGGCGGTTCGGGCGCTGTCGCGGGGTCAGGCGGGCGGAGCCGCGAGCAGGGCCACGGCCGGGCCGGCGCTGCGGCCCCGGCGTGCCTGGCTCGCTGTAATTGATAAGGCGAAGTGCAAAACTCAATTAAAGCCGAATTCCCGCACGCAGACGCACCGTATTAGGCTCTGGGAGTCGCTCCGAGGAGCGATAGGCTCGCGGAGAAGGGGCTGGGATGGGCTGGGCTAACGCAGCCGTCCAACAGCGGCGGAGCGCCGCAAAGCCCCGCGTCCCATTGGCCTCAGCACGGTTTACATCGGCTTGTTTCTGCTGCGTGGAAAAAACTGCTTCGTTTGACACACTCCTCTCTTTCTCCTGTCTTTCAGGTTATGTCGTAACCACAGAACTACCGAGCAGTGATGGAATCACTGGACACTGAGGTGAGGGCACGGAAGACCCTGGGGACTGTGGAATACGTGGAGTCTTCAGGCTTCGCGCAGGGGGTGCTGCCCACCAAGAAGGATGTGGTGCAGAACATGCTGTACCTGCTGCAGCCCAAGAGGGCTGGCCAGGCCCAGCGCTCCAAGGAGGATGCGGCCCAGCTTCTCGCAGAGCACCTGCAGGAACACTGGCTGGTCTGCAACCTGCACACCATCGCCACGCAGAACATAAAGAAACTCATCCTCAAAATGTATGAGGAGTTCACCCGATTGTACCAGACCAGGAAGCAGAGACAGAACCAGGCTTTTTCTGAGCGGGCCGACAGATTCAATGAGAGTTCAGAGAAGCTCTTTGACGTGTTTTGTACAGACACACAGATGAGGGATAAACTGGAGGAGTACAGTGGGATAAAAATGACCAGCATCGAGTGGAAGTTTCTGGAAGATCAGAGGAACGAGAGAAAAATGTACTATGAAGATTTCACAGAGAAGCAGGAGCTGAAGATGATGGAGAGAAGGCAGAAGATACAGTGTCTGGAGCACTTCAGGAAGCTCGCCAGGGAAGAGAAGGAGAGCAGCAAGGCAAAGGAGATGAAGTACAAGGGCGAGGAGCAGTTGGATGAGGGCACAAGTGTTGATGAGCTGTACCCTGCGGAGGAGGAGAACGGTGGTGCCCCGGCCTTCTCGCTGCGGGGCCGGCGGAAGCGCCGCTGCACCGCAGCCGCCACCGGCACTGACCTGCCCCTGGAGGGCGAGCACATACGGATGAGCATCCGCAGGGTCAGGCCTGGCTTCTACGAGACTGTAGAAAAGGTGAAAAACTGCTAGCGCCCGCCACAGAGAGCGGGCAGAGCTGCTGGAGTACAAGGTGGCAATGCACACGTTAGGCAAGTTTGAAATCCCACCATCTATTGGAAGTGATTGTTGTAGATCCACAAGCCAGAGCACAGGAACATGCTGCCTCCAGGGAAGAGGGCTGGGATGATGACAATGGCAACAAGGACTAAACCACATGGATTTGGAAGGATGAGCTGTCAGCAGCCAGCGATGCCAAGGCTCAAATGCAGCGGATGATCCAAGGTTACGTAGCACATAAGCCTCTTCTTTCAAGGTCCTGTCTGCATCCGTGGGGTTTGGAAGTCTCTCAACATTTCTGAGCCAGTGGTCGCCTAACAGCGTGAATCAGGACTTGGATTTACTGCAGGGTGATAACTCGGACTTGTTGCTAACAGAAAATCCGTGTGCTGAAGAGCCCTGGCTGCAGTGGGGGTGAAAGGTGCTTGGCCTCTTCCTGCGGGAGCTGGCGTTTCTGCCAGGAAGGAAGTGGGTTTGCAGCGTGTGTCACAAGCCCTAGAGAGGCACGCTGTGCTTTTGGAAAGGGACTGCTCTCCTGCTCGAGGAGTGGGCAGAGAGCAGGAGACAGTAGAGTGCTTTGGCTGTTAAAGCATTGGTGATTCTGAATGTTTTATTCTAGATTCTATTTTACCAACGTTTTCTTGATCAGGATAAACCTTCCCATAACTGGATGAGTTTTATCATTAAGTTCCCTAATCTAGGATCTGGGGTGTGAATCCTAAATGAAGTGGTAATGTTTTATCTCTGGGGGGAGGGGGTTAACATAGGAGAAAATGCAAATTGCATTATTTAGTTTTAAGATGAGAGTAATTTTATAAACTGTTATACTGCATTTTTAGGACATATGGAAGAAAAAGCCTTCCCAGGTGTAGCTGTGGTGTTCACAGCAGTATGCACCCAGATGTGGGCTTGCTCTTCCACCCCCGAGGTGGTGTAGACCAGCAGGGGGGGAGATGGTAGTTTTCCACCCAGAGGTTGTTTGAACATGTGTGACCCTCTTGCCCACGTATATCCTGAGCAGTGATGTATCTGTGACTTTTTTAGTTAAGAGTTGCTTTATTGGTTTTTAACGGTGAGAGACTTGAACTTCCAGTGAAACCCAGTGCTGGAGATCTCTCTGGTGAGATGTGCAAACCTTGCCAGACTGCACTGAAAATGGAAAACCCCCAAGTCTCTTACTTATCCACAAAAGATCTGTGGTAGAAAGAGCGCAAACTTGCCTGGTTTTAAAATTTACCTTCCAGTGTGAATGTTGGTTTCCCCACTCCAGTATCTCAGCGTTTCCCCGTTTTTCCTCTCCGTCCTGCACATCATTTACTGACGTTAACTCGTGCTCTTTCATTCTTTGGCTTTTGCTCCCTTTAACAATAAATGCATGTACGAATAATTTTGACAGTTCATTTACTTTTGATGGATCAGTCCTCGGACTGCTTTGAAGTCCTATGCCAAAGGAGGAATGAAACTCAGAGCAGCTGCTGGTGCCCTGGAACACGGCGGCCCCAGCCGGGCTGCCCAGGCAGGCTCCAGCCTCGACCACCTGGCATGGATCTGTCCGGCTGTGAGCTGCGTGTCCCTTCTCAGGGACCCTGCTCCTTAGTGCCAGGGTCGTTGCTCTGTGTCTCTGACAAGCTCTTCATGGTAAGTCGCTCCAAAGTATTTAGTGCCCGCCACATGCTCTGCGCCATTCGTAGTTTTACAGGTTTGGTAGCAGCACCCTTGAGCCTCCGCTGCCTGAGGCTTTGCAGCCTCCCTCCATCTCCTCTTTCTGATGTGCTTCACTGACCTCCCCATGCAAATTATGTCACGTTTAAACTATTTGCCTTCCAGCTGGGAGGTGCTGGATTGAGCCTCTCACTGGGTCTCTACACCAGCAGCTCTGTTTCAGCAGGGAATATAGCCAAGCTCAGACCTCGCCAAAGTAGAAGTTTTTTAATAACTGCTGTAATGCCCCTTTTTATTACAAATATAGCTGACAGTATAAATGCTTGTGTGTAAAGCAAATCCATCAGGGTTGGTTCAGATACAGAACACAGCTGTATAGTGCTTTATGATTTTCAGGGATTCAGGGAATTTAGGGTTGTCAAATTTGACTTCCTGTCTACCACAGGGAATTACATTTCATTCAGAAGCCCCACACTCAGCCTGCTGGTGTCAGTTGAACTGAAATGTCTGACAGAAAGTCAAGCCACAGGTGTCAGCAGTCTGCTGTCTTCCTTTTTATCTACTTAGTGATTAGTCACCTTCACTATTTCAAAAAAAGATGAAAAAAAATCCGATCAACTTCTAGGCTGTGATTCTTTTTCACAACATCCTATACAGGCTGAGCAGAGTTTATCACAATGAAATCATATTTGGTTTTTTTTAACTTGGTTTGACTGTGGATAGAGCCAAAGCCTGGCTCTGTTTCTGCTGCAACAGGGGAAAATGTCTAAATCATGTATTCTGGTATTCTGATTACTCTTCTTTGGGACCATGGTGCCTTTTTAATCAGGACAGTAAATCTTGTCCTAGGATTCTGTACTTTTGTACGTTAACAGTTGTCGACTTTCCTTTTTGGTGTGTCCCAAATAAATTAATATAACATACATCTGGGCTTTTGTTTCTTCTTTCTAAAGGGGGAGGAAAGAGGAAACTGAAGCTAAAGTAAATCTCTGCTTCAGCTCTCCTTCCTAGGCCCTTGCAGGAGCAGCTGGGATGCATGCAGGTGGAGCTGCTCCCCTCCAGACCATGTGGGGCGGTGGTAGGGCAGCTGCAAGAAATTTGGATCTGGCACAGGGGCCCTTTTATTCAAAGATGCTGGAGCCTGGAGCAGCTGGAGGTAAGGGGAGAAGAATAAAATCTCTGCACATTGTGGCAGTGTTTCATGGGGACTCTCAGTGTGCCTCAGGTGTGGTGGGATTGGTATCAGAGACAAAGGTAGGGACTCCCTGCCTTCCTGGTGTGATCCCATGAATGACTGTTCCACTGCTGCCTTTTCTCTCCTGACTGTGGTTCAGGGATGTTGTTTGAGATGAGTGAGGGGCAGTTGTGTCCAAGGGAGACATGGCGATGGTTTGCACCACAGGACTTCAACAAGGAAGGGAAATTGGAAAGGAGGAAATGCTGGAAGGGGTGTGTTTGCATCAACGGCTTTTGCAGGAGGGAATTGAGGTGCATCCCAGGAGCTACAAATACTTTTGCTGGATGCTGAGTCACTGATTTTACTGGGGATTTGGGGAGGAACATTGTCAACCTTCAGCCCTTGAGTCCTGGTTTCTGCAGAGAAAGCAGTAGAAAGGAGAGAGCATCCTGAAAGCCCTGCACTCCAGACGGGGACCCTGGCAGCCAAGCAGGGCACGTGCCAGCCCCAGGCAAAAGCTGCCCTTTTGCAGCCCTTACAAGTTCCTTAGAGCTTCCCAGACTGGCCTTGAGTGAAGTTGTACAGAAACCACCTGATTTCCCAGCATGGATGTGCCTCTTCATGTGGCCACTGCTCTGCCTCCCACCCCTCTCAGAAAGGGGAAGGAACACAAAAAAACCAACCCAAAATGCAAATCATGGCACTACTGAGTGGGCTGGGTGTGGGAAACAATGTCTGTGACTCAGCACAGAAAGAGTCACATAGTTGGAATTTAAAACAAGTCCAAGCCCAGCACTGTGGGCATATGGCTCATGGAGTGCTGGGCAGTGCCTCCCCACGAGGGAGCTGGGTGGGCAGGGGGAAGTGCCAGAGCCTTGTCTTAGATCAGCTGTGCCAGACAGATTAACACAGGGTGACAAACTGGGGAAAACTCTGCTCCTGGGAACAGTGGAGCAGACCTGTGAAGCTGTGTCACAACTGTGCTTGTGCTCAGTGCCTGTGGCCGGGCTTGGGCAGAGCTCCAGGAAGGGAGATGAACCTCTTGTGTCACCTGACACCCACGTTTTTCCCCTGGGGGGATGCATGACACAGATGGTGGCAGAGCTGGGCACAGAAACCCCCCCTGAATGCTGACAGGAGCTGCAGAGTGAGCCTTTCCATAGGCAACCACATTAATTTATTAACCAGATTTATTAACACATGCAAGGGTATTTCCTGCTCCAAGGGTGTTGTCTTGTTATTCTTCCCGAGTTTCTTGACAGCAGATGCTTCCTCCTGGCACAGCTTTGGAGCCAGCAGATACTGCTCCAGTCTTTTAAGACACAGCAATGAAAGCTCCTCCCTGTATTCCCTTGTGCTGCCCAGCAGCGTCCCCTCTTGCACCGTGCTCTGGTCCTGCTCAGGTTGGAGTTTGCCCCGTGGCCTGGTGACAGATGTGCACAGCCACAGCACCCTTAGCAGAGCCTGCGGGGCAGCCCAGACACACCTCCAAGAGGGAGGGAGGCTAGAAATTGATTCTGGGGAAATCCAAATGTCTGGGACTTGGGGTAGGAGCTGTTGAGCTTTCTCCTTCCCAGCTACCTGGTACAGAGCAGCCGTGCCCCCAGACTTTTCTATGCCAGATGCTTTCAAGGAGTCAGCTTCCCCCTGGCTCCACACTTTTTTCAGCTCTGTATGCTCAGTTTTGGAAGTGGGCACTGACAGAGCTGTGGGCTGCACCTGCCCAGGTGTTCCCTGGGAATACTCGTGGCACTGCCATGGCTCTGGCAAAACATTTGCTTGTTCAGCATCCTCAGTTGTACCCCTACACACCTTTTGTGGAGTTGCTTTGTGTGTCAGTGCTTCCTACTGCCCCACAGAAGCTGCCTGCAATCAGGAGATCAGTTTGCTTAATTGGCCCAGTCTCCAGAAGCATTTTATATCCTTTTTCAGGCCAATGTGCACCAAAATCACATCTTGTCTCTTCTGTCTGGAATCCTCTGTCTCTGTGAGCACCCAGACAGTTCCTCCTGTGTTTCTATCTTGAGACATACCACATTCTCCATGAGAGATGCTGGGAAGGGAAGTGGAGAATGCCGGGGGAGGACACTATCAAAGGCACCCACACCCTGACTCTCTTTTGTTGCCGTCACATCCCCAGCTGTTGGGCCTTTACTTCCCACATGCTCCTGCAGCTGAGTTTCTGAATGAGAGAAGCAGGTCCTGTGGAAAGTCCAGAAATTTTGGGAGCTGCCTGGGTGGCCACAGATATGAGAGAGGTGGGAGCCCCTCGCCAGGACCTCACTGAGCCACTCTCCCTCGTCACTCCAGGATGGTCCCCGCGGGTTAGGTGTCCTTGACCAGCAGCACAGCCGATCCCACGCTGGCTGCTGCCGCCCGGAGCTGGGGTGGTGCCTGACCTTAAGCCCAGGGCTGAGGGGCTGGGACAAGCCCAGTGCCGCCGCGCGGGAGGGCCGGGTTCAGGTTACGGCCTCGTACAGAAATGAGTGGGGCTGCGAGAGTCCAATGAGGTTTCTGGTGCCGCGGCAGAGGTGTATTAAAGGGGAGTGTACGGGCGGCTGCGGGCTTCGGCAGTGTCCCCGGGCATGGCGGGGCCGGGCAGCGACGGGGACCTGCGGCGCCTGCTGAAGCTGCACCGCACCGAGATCGCCATGGCAGTGGACGACGTCTTCCCACTGCTGCATGGCCTGGCTGACCACGATGTCGTTCCTGACCACATCTTCAAGGTGAGGGTGCGGAGCAGGACAGGACGGTCATGCTGTGGGGGCTGGGGCCGGAGGAGGGCCGGAGGGCAGCCCATAGGCCGTGGTGTGCCTGGCAGGAGACGCTGAGCCGGACGGAGCGGGAGGGCTCCCACCGCGCTTTCCACGCGCTGCTCACCTGGCTGCTGGGCCGCGACGCTGCCGCAGTCCGCGACTTCTGGGCCGTCCTTTTCAAGGACTACAACCTGGAGCGGTACTCCAGGCTCCGGCCTCTCCGCGGCGCCTTCCCCAGAGGTAGTAGGGGCTCAGGTGGAGCTGGCACCCCGGCGGGCTGACAGTGGGCAGGGGTGACAGCCAGGGTGCCGGTGCCTGTCCCCGTCTCTGTTCTTCTTGCAGAGGTGGAGCTGGGGCGGCAGCGCCGTGGAAGGCGTTTCTCCCCGAGCCCCACAGCACCGGCCCCACACAGACCTCAAGGCAAGAGGAAAGCCCCTGAGGAGCGGGACAAGGCCCGGGCAGCACAGTCCGCTCCACGGAACAGCGCCAGTCCTGGTATGGAGACCCAGAGCAGGATGGAGACGGGCCAGGGTGCTGCCCCCGAGGTATTGTGAGGTACTGTGCCCCCTGACGCCCATCCTCACAATGCTGCAGGGCCTCTGGTGAAGGCAAAGACTGTGAAGAAGCCGGAGGGCACAGATACCCCCCGCACTTCGCGTGCCAGCGGTGAGTGCCAAAACCCCCAGGGCAGCTTCTGCCTGTCCACCCTGTTTGCCCACAGCCGTGGGCAGGGGCTGCACACCCCACTAAGCTGCTCCCCTGCCTGCAGCCCTCCAGGCAGTGGCTGCTTCGGTGCAGAGGGCAGTGGCTGTGGCAGGTGGTGAGGTGCCAGTCAGCCGTGGGGCCGTCGAGGGCATCCTCATTAAACATGTGCTGGATCCACGTAAGTACAGCCCAGCCACCTCCTGCCCAGTTTAGTCCCCAAATTCAGGAGCCACCCTCAGGCAGGGCAAGGTGGGGAAGGGAAGCTGGAGCTGCCTCTGGCCTCTCTTGCAGGCAGCTCCAAGACAGTCAGCAGAGCTGGGGATGAGCCATATAACCCTGCTGCCTGCGAGGAGCCAGAGGCCAGGAGCAGAAGCCACAGCCTGAAGCCCCCTGCCCAGCCCAAGGCATGCCAAAGTGTACAGACACCCCCCTCATATGTTTTGACCCCCATCTTGTGCAGCTGCCAAGGCTGTGGCAGGGGGTTGTTTCTGCATGGTATCATAGCCATGGCCTGGGAGTGTCCCCCAGTGCAAGCAGTGCCTCTCCAAGCCCCTTCTTGTGTTGCCAACAGAACAGGGAACCCCAACTGCACCCCCAGGGCCAGCTGCCAGCAGCCACTGTGTTCAGCCAGGACCCTGTGCCCCAGCAGGTGAGCCCTGGATATGACACCTGGTGCACCCCCAAGAGGAACTGTTGGGGTTTCCCTGGCATATCTATTTGCCCTGGCCTTGAAAAGGAAACCCAAGGCTCAGCTACTGGGGGTTCACCAGGTTACGACTCCCAAGAGACAGGCAATTTTACCAGCCTGAAAGGATTGGTATGTTTGGTGAAGGGTGGGTGATACAGGGGGAGAGGGCAAGGGGATGACAGACCTTGCCACAGCCAATGCTTCAGCCTGTGAGGGTGGCAGTGATGCCCTGCCCACTCCCCTGAGGACAGGAGAATGAGGATGAGTGTGCAGCATGCGGTGATGGTGGTGAGCTCATCTGCTGTGACGGCTGCCCCAGGGCCTTTCACCTTGCCTGCCTGGTGCCCCCACTGCCCCATGTCCCCAGGTGAGTCCCAGGGCACACAGGCCTGCTAGTGCCCCCTGCCATCCCTCACTGCACTGCTCCCACTGTGCAGCGGGACATGGCGATGTGGCTCCTGTGTGGAGAACGTGACTGAACCAGGCCAGCTGCTGGAGGCAGACTTGCCTGTGGAGAGACCCCCCGAGATCCTGGGAGAAGCGACACGGGACACCCAGCTGGGTGGAGTTGAGGGAAGCATCTGCAGCCGCTGCTGCACCCAGATCCCCACTGGCCAACACTGTCCTGCTCCCAGTGGGGACCCCAGGTGAATCCCCCATCACGCCCCACATCCCAGCCTTTGTTCCTCCTTGGAGGAGTCTGCCCTGACGGTCTGTGTCACCCCTGATGGTGTAGGGGGCTGCTGCTGTGCACATCCTGCATGGGCACCCTGGACACAGGTGGCGTGGGCACCACCTCAGCAGCTGGAGACCAACTGCTTCCAGCAGCCAAGGTCAGCACAAGCTGCCAGGAATGGGGTGGGAGAGGAAGAGCAGGGCCTGTGGGGAGCAGGAAGGTGGAGGTGGGGTCAGGTAGGTTGAGGGATGGGCTGATGCCACATGGAGGCAAGTTAGTGAAGCTGTATTGGGGGAGCATGAGCTGGGCCCACACCAGGTGATGGCCTGAAAAGCCTGACCAAAGGAGAGCAGGCTGAGGGCAGCAAGGGAGCTGGAAGGACATCTCTCCATGCACAGGCAGAGGACGGAGCCCTTGGCAGTGACACTGTGCTGAGCCGGGATGAGCTCGATGCGCTGCTAGGTGAGGTAAGACTCCGTGTGACACCAAGAGACAGATTCCGTGCAAAGCGGACCATGTCTCTGGTGTGGCCCACAGAGTGACACGGGGCTGTGGGTCAGGCACCGTATGCTGGGAGACCCCACAAGGGAAGGATGTGGTATGGGAATAGAAAATGAACACTGGGGCTGTCCCACAGAGCACGTGGGATGGGATCTTGCAGTGGGCATTCCAGACCATGGCGCGGCCGCTCGCAGAAACACAGGGACTCCTTGCCTAGTGCATAGATCAAGCAGCGGATTCCACATCCCAAGCTATGAAAAAACAGCCTCTGAGACAGATGCAAAACAAAATGCACACAGGCACCGCAGCTGCTCAAAAAAAACATGACAGAAAAAAACCACAAGAGAATATAACAAAAATACTCAGACAAAGGAAAATAGCAGGTCACAGCTAGTGACACTCAACAGAGAACATGCACAATGAAAAAGTGAATAAACAACATCACAGACAAACTGCAAAAGGTGATTGAAAAAAAATACAATAAAAATACCACAAGAAAAAAATAGTTATTATTAAACAAATGATAAAAAGAAAAAGTTACAAATTTAAACTGTTCCAAAATGAAACGGGCACTGGACATGGAAATCTCAAAAATGTCAGCACAAAGATGCAAAAGATGCCTACAG
>NC_031778.1:6057697-6060793 GCF_001522545.3 Parus major
CAACACTCTTCATGTTCCGAGAATTAAACGCGATATGTCTGTAAGACTGTAGGCTTAATATATTCTTGAAATATTTTAGGCTTACTTCCGCGCCGGGTACGAACCCTAAGCCGCAGTTTTCGTGTGCAAGGAGCATCTGGCGGGGCACGAAGCCTGAGCGGAGCAGTGTCGGGGCCGGTCCGAGCGCCCGGCGGTGATGGGCGGTACGGGTTTGGCGGGAACTCGACCGTGTGGATAGGGCGGCTGTGCTCGTACTAGGCGGGGTCAGCGGGTCGCGATTGGCAGATCCTTTGCCTTCCTCATGCTGACATTGGTGGCGCTTGACGTTCCGCCCTCAGATTCCCCTCCCTTGCCTCACAGTCCCTACGTCGGCCTGAGAGACTCTACCCCTGCTCTACAGTCCCTATCCCGTCCCCGCAGACCCTACCCCGGCCCACAGCCCCTGTACCACCCACAATCCCTTCCCGGCCCACTGTTCCTACCTTGGCCCACAGTCGCTATCCTGGGCTGCAATCCCTCCCCAGCCTACAGTCTCTCCCCCAGTCCACAGACTGTACCCTGGCCTACATATTCTGGCCCCACAGTCCCATTTTCAATCCTACAATCACTAACCCAGCGCTAAAGTTGCTACCTCAACCCTACAGAGATTTCAGCTGCAGTCCTATAGTGACTATCCCAACATCACAGTGATGCTTGGCTCAAATCCCACCAGGTTTATTTCACCAGCTCCATCTTTGCATATTCCCATTGTTGCCAAGTGAAGCTTCTCCTTCTTGTGGAAGGATCTTCACTGTTCTCCAGATCTTTGAGGTTCCAACTTCAACTCTAGAATGCATATTCCAAACCCAGCCTGAAGAACTTTATTTCAGGTCTAGCCTCACAGTTGCTGTCTCAGTCCTACAGAGATTTTGGCTCCATCCCTGAAGTTGCTATTCCAGCCCCACAATCCCTCTACCAGCCCTACAGTTCTTATCCCCACTCTGCAGTCATTTAAGCTTTATCCCTTTGTTTCTCTACCAGCTCCACTGCTTCAGCTTCAGTTCCACATCTTCCCACCACTGCCAGGTGAAGATGCTCCTGGATCAGGGCTGGATCTTCTTTTCACATCCAGATCTCTCATGCTTCAGCTCCAGCTCTAGAATCCACATTTGAGCTCCAGCCTGTCACGGGTGGGAGTGGTAACTTCAGACAAAATTTATTTAAGAAGCCCTTCCACTGTGTCACAAGGTGCAGAAAAGGATTCCTTTGCTTTCTCAGAGAGAGATGCCTGGGGCAGCTGTAAACAGTCCCAGCTATGGACTTTGCCAACAATTAAAGTTTTACAACTTTGGCCCACAGGTCTTAACGACAGCAAATCAGATATATTTTTATGAGAATGAATTATTTATTATGACAAATGATTAGACAAAAAGACCTCAGAAAGATTTACTAGACACTACAAAAGCTAAAACTATTATTCTACAAGATAGGATCATGCATTATATCAAAGCAATATTAAAGCAATTCTACAAAAGCTAGCTAAAAAAACCCTTATTAGAGACTGATGAAACTCACCAACAACTGTGAACAAATCTCTTCTAAGCTTTAGAAATATCCTTGGTGAGCATCCCTAAAACCCAGTGGAAGAATCTCCACATGCTCCTTTTAGAAGAACCTACTATATGGAAAGTGGACTGGACTTCTATAGTGTGAAGGAGTTGACCATCAGTGATATGCCTACAGATCAGTTTAGCAGTTTATCTGCCAAATCTTTGTCTTGTTATCAGCAGGTTGATTTGAGGCTGGTCTGCCAGATTGAGACAGTGTGCCAGGTTTTTAGCATGATTCAGCACCAAAAAACAGCACATGATGAGCCTCTCAGCCCACCATTGGTAGCTGAGAGGGCATTGTTTGAGTTGTTTGACCACATTTCAGGCTGTTACACAGCCTCACAGTCCCTACCCAAACCCCACAGTGATTCCACCTCCAGCTACATGAGATTTATCCAGCTCCAGAGTTTTCACTGCTCCACATTGGTTTGGGTCTGGATTCAGCCCCAGGGGCTTCAACATACCCTCTGGCCCCACAGCCCCAGCCCTATAATCTTTATGTTATTAAAACATCATATATCTAGTAATAGAAGTTTAAAAAATAGAATAAAATAAAAATATGGCAATGCAATAGTATAATCAAATCTTAATACAACTAGAATAATGTAAAACTGAGATAGTAAACAATAAAATAGAATCAGTAGAAACTTAACCTGGATCTAGACCCAAACTGATGTGGAGCAATGGAAATTGTGGGGCTGGAGGTACATAAATCCTATGGGGAAGGGGAGGGAGCTGAAGCTTGAGGGCTACAGGAGCTGCCAGGGGGGATTCCAGGCCTCCCAGAAATGGTACCACCCACAAGCTGGGAGTGGAGGTCTCAGAGCCAGCCCAGGGGCACCTTTTGGGATGTGGGACCAGGGGCTGAGCAGTTGTTTCCAGCACCTAATGCTGGCTGAGGGGCCTGTGGGCAGGTGGGGTGCAGGGCAAGGTGTGTACTGTGGACCAGTGCTCATTTGCCTCCAAAGCTGGGGCCCCATTGGGATTAGTGTGGCAGCTCCTAGAGATATTTAAGTGATGACAGTGATTGATTCATCGCCTTGTCAACAGCCCTGGAGTAAAGTGATAATCAGGAGCAGGTTTTAGCCAGAGGCAGTGGAAAGCTGAGGAGCTGGAGCTGAGGCAGCAGAGCTGTCGGTGACATAGAGAAGGTAGGGCTTAGGGTAAAATCACTGTGGGGCTAGATAGGGGCTGTGGAGCCAGGATAGGCGCTGTAGGGCTGGAGCTGGAATATGGACTCCAGAGCTGAAGCATCAGACAGCTGAAGCTGAAATGAAGATCTGCCTTGATCCAGGAACAGCTTCACATGGCAGTGGTGGGAAGATGCAGAGCTGGAGCAGAAACATCAGAGCTGGTAGAGAAATAAAGTTTCTGGGGCTGCAGCTTGTTACCGCTGAAGATCAACAGATCAGGCGGACACAGGTTGAGGTATGGTGCAGAAAGAGCAGAGTTTATTTTTCCTCCCAGGATTTATAGGCTTGTGACCATGGCCAGGGATTGGATGGTC
>NC_031778.1:6064018-6164396 GCF_001522545.3 Parus major
CAGAAAGAATGTACTCATATCTATGTTTACAGTTACTGTCCTGGGAAAGTCCTTAGAAAACCATGTCAGCAAGCTCAGAAGCTGAGCTTTCAGGGCGACAGCAGCTGAAATCACTGGAGCTGGGATAAGGACTGTGTGGCTCTGATAGGAAAAATGGGGCCAGGATAACAACTTTAGGGATGGAGTTGGAATCACGGAAGGGAAGGCCATGCAAACCTCTGCCTTACCTTGCCCACCTTTCTCCTTCCCTTGCTTACCCCTCTCTTGTGGCTGTCTCCCACCCACAGCCGTGGCCTACAGCCTTATTTCCACCAGATGGCAGCCTGGCTTTGCAGTTGCCGATTTCACCCTCAGCTACTCTTTTCCCTGGGCACCCTGCAGGTACAGAAGCGCCTTGTGTTGTTGGATCGTTCTTCAGGGTGGCCGGTGACCGTGGCAGAGTTCCTCTCCTCCCCCTTCCTCTCTGGTGGAAAGAACGTGTCTCCGTCATAGACATGGCACCACGTGAGGGCAATGAAGTGTGGGCATAGCACATTCCACCCCTTCTACACAGCAGCCCTTTTTCGGGCATACCAAACTATGAATATACTGAAATATACCTGCAGTGGCTGTCCTGTGATGAACCTGCAGCCGTCCTGACCCTCCCGACCCTCGCTGGGGCAGCCTAGAGCTGCCCAGACAGTATGTAGGAGCAGGGTGGCTGCAAACGGCCTCATCAGTAATTTTCTGAGTAGGTTTGGTGGGAATGAGCTTATCCAAGGGGGTCAACTGCAGGTCACCACATCAGAGAACTGCTTGCTACCTGCCCGGAGGTGTCAAACAGCCACATAACAGACGCTGGGACCGGTTGCCTGTGACGCACAGGCTCGGGCACGCGGGAGACATAAGCAGGCGGCGTGTCCGAGCTGGTTCTTTTCTCTCCCCCTCCTCCCCAGTGGGTAAATCCCATCAGCCGCCACCTAAACCGCCCCACGCCAGCCCTAATACCATGTCGGGTACGCCATCAGGCTCGCATCAGCCAGGCGAGGGCCTGACAGTCCTTGCGGTCGGGCCGGACACCCCTGCGAGAGCCGGGGAGACAGCAGGGATGGCATTGGGCACTGTCCTTGGGAAGGGGGGGCTGGGTGGTGGGAAGAGGCCGCCTGCTGCCCATGTTCTCTGGGGAAGGAGAGAGAATCCAGGCCTAAGCCGAGCTTTGTCCTAGGCTAATTTTAGACCAAGGAGGTAAGAAAAGGGAGGCGCATAGAGGGGCTTAAGGGGTCCCTCTGTCCTGGTGCCGGGCAAGCCTGATCTCTGTCGTCTCTGCAGCGCCTGGTGAGCCGACGGAATCCCGCTGCTCTGCCCGGGCGCGGGAGGCTCCTAGTCGGGCTCGGGGCTCGTCTCGCCCCCCGGAACGGACCGGAGCAGGTAGCGTTGTGGGGTGCACTTGGTCTGTGCATCCCAGGGCCAGCGCAGTTCCCTGCTGTGGGGTGCAGGGGAGACCTGGCGAGGACCCCCTCGATCCCTCGATTGAGGGATGCGTCGGAGAGTGTCCATGGAGTGGGGGGCTCCCTGCATGAGGATGTGGGGAGGCAGCCTGCGTAGGTCACCTAGGTGGAGGTGGCTGCTGTATGGGAGAGCATACACGTCAGAGATCAGCCGGGGGAATGCCTGCACACCACATCCTCGCATATGGTGGCGACAAACTCCACAATCCCCCTCCCTACCCCGCCGCGCCTCCTTAAGTTCCCGCCTCGTCCCGGCCTCCCTCCGCCCCGTCCCTCCCCGTCCCGCCCCGCTCCCGCCAAGTGAGGGAATAAAGTTGCGCATCGGGGCGGGCGGCCCTGGCCGGAGCGGAGTAGGGCTGAGGGGGCGGTATCGCGGCTAGCCGGCGGGAGCGCCGGGCCATGGCCTCGGAGGAGCTGGCGCAGAAGCTGCAGCGGCGGCTGCAGCTGGAGGAGAGCGGGACAGTGGCGGAGGGCGAGGCAGAGGCGGTCAAGGGCGCGGTGGCAGCCGGGGAGCTGGAGGAGCGGAGCTGCCTGACGGCCAGTGCGGGCGCAGAGCTGAGCGCCAAGCTGTGCCGGCGGCAGGACATCAACGAGGGTGCGGCGCAGCCCCGGCGGGCCGCGGTCTTCAACCCCTACACCGAGTTCAAGGAGTTCAGCCGCCGGCAGATCAAGGACATGGAGCGCATGTT
Source organism: Parus major (assembly GCF_001522545.3). Taxonomy (NCBI): domain Eukaryota; kingdom Metazoa; phylum Chordata; class Aves; order Passeriformes; family Paridae; genus Parus; species Parus major. The sequence continues at coordinate 6,066,195 of NC_031778.1, forward strand.
CCGCCTGTGAGTGGGGTGGAGCGGGGTGGGGGGCTCGCTGTCCGGCCCGTGGGCTCCGGGCCCGGGGCTCTGTCTTTCCGCGCAGCCCCTCCCGGGGCCGGCCCCCGGGGGCACATCTGGAGGAGGGCTGCCCGCTCTCGGCGGCATGCTCGCATTTCTCCGCGGTTTTGCGGTCGGGCTGGAGGAAGCCGCGGCGCGTTCCCAGCGCCATCTGATCCCCAGATTGTCCCTGTGCTTTGCCGGGGGACTCGTAGAGTTTGCCTGGGGTTCAGCCCTGCGTTTAGCTCACGGTCTGCCTGGGATTGGAACGGTGGCTGTTTGTGGTGGCACCCAGGAGCTATGGCTTTGCGGGACGCTCTGGGTGGGACGGGGGATTGTGAGAACACAGTACTTTTCTGCCCCTGGGGCACCCGGTGGGTCTGTGTCCTGGGGCCGGGCTGAGGTGCTGGGCATTTTCCTGAGACAACTGCTACCCTGAACGTCCCCAGCTGTCCTGCTGGCTCTGCCTGGCAATGTCCTAGCTCCGAGCACAGTCCTGTCTTCCAGGTTTGGTGCTTCCTACCATGCACCCAAACAAAGGTTGAGCACAGTTTCCTTTTTCTACCCGCTTCGTGGGGGCTGCGATGGGGTTCCCCTCCCAGCAGGAAGGTTTGTGTTTAAAGTCAAACTGCTGCTAGCAGCAGGGAGAGCTGCTCCTGTAAGCAGAAGGGCTTGGCCCTCCCCGAGACCATGATCGTACCCCTTTCCTCCAGACCATGTCCTCGCTCCTGCAGTTAGGCTGTGTCTGGGTACCTTTGTCTGCGCTCAGGTTTCCCTCCAGCACCCCAGACCCATGGGCTCCTGGGTGTCCGTGTCCTCAGAGCCCCATGAGAGGCTGCCAGACTGGGAGAAAGCTGCTGTGGACAGGAGGACCACAGAGCAAGGTGTGAAGGTGTACTTCACCTTACTGAGGTGATTGAAGTGAGATTAGTAAATTGTCAGATCATTGTTCACCTAGCTGAAAGCTGCCTTGGGCACCCTGAATTGTTGCGAGGAGATCAAGAGTTAGTTGAATGCTGCTGGCTCCCAGCGCTGCGGGGTGTTGCCTGTCCCAGCCGGGCTGTTGCCACAGGAGACCAGGCGATGGGCTTTTGTGAGCTTACTGGAGTTTGGAGTTCTTTGTTGCACAGGCAGCGTTGTGTTGGCAGCTGGTGTGGGAAGCGAGGTGGTCCAGGCGGGACTGCTGCTCCACTCTATCCTGTGTCCCTTTTGACTGTGCTTAAAGGGGATCCCTCTCTATGGAAGGCTGATACATGGTGCTGTGAGGATTGGAGGACAAACAATGCCGGCAAGGCCTGAAAGCTGTGGGTGAGAGCCTGGACTGGGCAACAGCACTGCCTCAGTAGGGAAGAGGAAAGGAATGGCGGTGGTTTTGGGAAATCAAAAGTGGAAGAGCTGAATTGCAGCCTGATTTTTCAACAATGAGCTCATTAAACGCCAGCCTTGTAAGCAGGAAAAGCTAGGCTTTGCAGTTGAATGCTAATCAGCTGGTCAATGTAGCTGGAAAGCATTGCATACCCTGTAGGAACTGCTGATGCCAAAGGGGGAAGAAGGTGGGCTGCATGCTCCCCTGTTGTGTTTCCTGGATATGCAGCCAGAGAACTATGTCCTGGTGTTCACTGTTCCAGGCACCTGAGGTTTGCAGTGGAAGAGGATCTGGTATTTAGTCCATCTGCTGCCAGTGACCTGTCTCTATTGGCTGACATCACGTGCTCCATGAGGAGAGGAAATGTTCCCCTTAATTCCTGTCAGTCAGAGCTTGAGTTAATGTGATTAAGGCTTTAATTTTCTGTATGGCTTATTGGCCCTGGCCACTGCAGCTCAGGGTCTTTCTTATATCCCTCTCTCAAAGGCTTATTTTTTTTCATTTACTATCTTCTCATTGCCATAGGATGCCAGGTTTCCACTAGGAAACTTTCTGTCAAAAAAAAAAAAATTTCTTATCAGTCTAGTGGGACTTTTAAATTTCTAGTTTAGACTAAATTTGAGTCTATAGTCCTGTGCATGATGTGGGCTGGGTCATGGTGCTCCAGCTGAAAAGATGTCCTAGTGATAGCAGCTGCCCTGAATGCCTGTCATGGCATCCCATGGTATGGACGGTGGCTGTGACTGCCAGGGTGGGAGCAAAGAACTTGTCTGAAAGTGGGACTTCCCAAAATATAGTTCTCCATCTGGGGCTATGCCAGGAGCATCCTTCCAAAGCAGAAAAAATGCCCTTTGCTCTGGCTGCCACAGTTGGACTCACTTTCCCCCCTCTCTTGTCCAAGCCTCCTCTTATCAGCATCTCTCCTTTTTGGCCCCATTCCACTGGAGACGGGGTGCAGGTATCTGCTGGAGTGCTGGGTCCAGGCAGCTCTCAGGATGGATATTTTTTTGGCAGAAACCAGGAAGTCTAGAGCTCAGGTTAATTATAATGTGACCTAATTAGCTGCCTATTCTAACAATATGTGAGGACTCTGTGAGAGGACCACAATAACCTCTCTTTCCTGAGTTGTCTAAGTGAACTCTTAGGGCCTCTGGAGACTCACAGCCCTCCTTGGTGCCATCTTTGTCCAGGAAATTGGCAGAGTTGGCAGTGTGGCTCTGCCTGGCAGGAATGACCTTTATGAGAAATGTAAGGGGGAGGAAAACAGACAGCAGCTTCTTCTGTGGGGTGTGAGGGAGTGGAGAAATTCCAGTCTTGCTATTGCCTTTTATATCTAGGGAATTTCATGTGTTGCCCACACATTGCATAAGTTCCTTGCATTTGGCTGATGGGAGAGGCTGTGATGTCCCCTTGTCCTCCTGGAGCCACTTAAGAGCCCCTTTGCCAGGTGCCCCAGCCTCATCTGACATGCTTCAGCAGACCTGCTTTCTCTAGAGCTGTCATGTGCTCCATGTGACTGGCTGCCTCTGGTCTGTGACCGGCTGTTTCTCGACTTCCAGTGGGCAGGAAGGTTATTACCATGGGGACTCAGCATGGGCCTGCAGGTCTTGCCCAGCATCTTGGAGAATATATTAGTGGAGGAGACTCTCATCTTGCCCTCATGTCTCTTGAAGAGCAGGAGAGCTTCTGCCTGGATTGGGGAGGATGAAGCTGCATGTGGCTGAGGAGTCTGTTCCTGTGCCCACCTTGGTATGGAGGAATTGTTTCCAATTCTTGGAACAAACCCTTGGCAACAGAATAGAATATTCCATTTGGAATGGACCACCAATGATCATATCTCGTTCAACTGCCTGATTGCTTCAGGACTGACCATAAGTTAAGGCTTGTTTTTAAGACCATTGTCCAAATGACAAACTGACAGGCTTGAGGCACCGACCACCTTTCTAAGAAGGCTGTTCCAGGGTCTGACAACCATCTCAGGCTTATAGAAAGGCTTCCTCAGGTCCAGTCTGATCTTCCTCTGAGGCAGTTTTGAACCATTCCCATTTATCCTATCACTGGATATCAGGGAGCAGAGATTGGCACCACTTTCTCCATGTAAGGTGAAACACAATGCTCAGAGGGAATAAAGTGCTACTTAGGATTTGAAATATTTAAGAGGAGATTATTACTTCAGCATCATTATTCCAACTGCTTTATTTCAAAGCCTCAATTAAGCCATTGCAGCATATAGGAACTGAACTGTAGATCAAAGTACAGGTGTCCATAGTATGTGAAGCAAGGTAAGGTGCAGCAAACATGTACAGGGAGGGCAGGTTTTCATTCCAGCTTTTCTCAAGGAATGTAAATGTTTAGCAACTGCTCTTTGATCCTTCAGGATCTGTGTTTTCTCATTCAATTGTCCTATTAAGTGGAGTTTTAGAGGAGGGTGACTGCAGAGTCACTACAGGTGATGCAGTGCTTGGCATCTCCTTTTTCCTCCCTTCCTGATCCCTCCTTCTTCTGTGATGTAACCCCCCCAGTACCTGTGTAACACCAGTGCAATGCTTGTACTTGGGCAGTAATTGTAATTGTGTAACAGACTTCATGCTCTTAAGAAAGTCTTTTCAGAAAGTATTCCTTCCTTCCCCCTGATTTTGTCTTCTGCTTTCCTCTCGCAGTGCTTCAGCAGCCAGGCACGCTCCGCAGTCCGGGTGGAAGCGAGCCAGCGTGAGAATCTGGGTGCATCCTTGTTGCAGCAGATTTTGGCAGCCACTGCTGTATCTGATTTGCTGCCAGGAACACTGCTGTGGCAGCAGCGTGGCAAAGCTTTATCACAGCGGCCATGGGGCCTGTACCTGCCTGCGGCATCCCAGCTGTCACAGGTGGGATCTGCTGTAGCCGTGGCACTGACCTGCTGCTGGAGTGGCCTTCCTGTGACATGAGAGGTCTGTGCCTGTTGGCACAATTCCTCTCTGTCTGTAATGCCTGCACATCACTCAGGTGAGGCTTGGCTCATGCCCCAGGGAGCTTTGAGCCTGAAGGAAGCAAGCTCTGGTGTCACAGCAGGACAGTACACTGGGTGATGGTGGGGCTTGCCAGGCACCTGAGTGCTTCATGCTCTTGCCATGCCACTCCTGGAGTACAGGATGGAATGGCTCCCCTGCATGCTGGGGTGTGTTTAACTTGCCCTGGTGCCTTCTTCCAGCTCTGTCTGTGAAGGTGATGGCTGTCCATCACCAGGGCAGGGCTGTGCTGCTGGTAGCTGTGTGTGAGGCATCTGGGGCTGGCTGAGCCAAGGGCCCTGAAAGGGGGCTGCCAAAAGGCAGACAGGGGAGTTTTATGATCTCTCAAAAGGCAGACTGTGGGTTTTTGGTAGGACTGAGGTGTGCTGAGAGCATCAACTGACTAGAAGGATGCAGTCTGCATTGTGCCCCACAGTGTTGAATGCCTGTGGTCTGCTGGGGGAGGGTGGTGGGGAGTGAATTGTGCTGTTTCTGATGCCCTATAAGTATGTCTCTCCCTAAATAGTCTGGCTGTGCAGCAGCTGAGTGGCTGTACCCAGGTCCTAAAATAGTTCAGCTGTTTTAAGAGGCGAGGGGGCAGGGAGGGAACGCAGCAGTTTGCAGGGTGTTGCCAGTGAGTTTCAGTGCCCCTCTGTCTGGCTGTCCCTGAGTGCAGGGGACTGGTAACCTGATTTCTGGGTGCTTCTCAGCACCAGCTGTACTCTGGCCCAGCATGCTCAACACCCATTGTGTGGCTGGTACAGAGTGCTGCTCTGCCAGGCCTGCTGTTGGCAAGACCCCATTTTGAACAATCCTGGCTTTGTCCTGCCTCTCTGCAGGGATGAGCCCTGAAGCTGTGCCCCATGCTTAACCCTTTCAGGGCAATGTACTCACCCCTGGGCCAATGTTTACCTGCAGGTAATATCCATAACAGGAGAGTGAGATAAACACTGCAGGCACAGGCTGGGCTTGTGTCCTACTTCTGCCTTCATCTCTGTTACCCAGAGCTTCCATGTAGGGCTGGGCAGTATCCCAACCCCAGATGAGCAGCCCTTAGAGGGAACATTATTTTGCTTCTGCACCCAGCCAAAGGGCATTATGAGCCTGTTGGGCCCCCAAAAAACCCAACCCCAGGTGCTTCTCTGCCATTGCACATTTTGCTGCTGTGTCTAATCAAAAGCACCATGTCTCCAGCAGTGACAGCTCTGCACCCTTTCTCCCGAACTTGAAAAAAAAGCAAATTTACAATTAAATATTCCACTTACTATGCTTCTGTGATGTCTTGGAAGTGCATCTCAGCTCTGGGCTGGGTAATGCTGTGAATGTGCCTTAATTGACACCTTCCTTGCTGTGCAGACCTTGCTGCACTTCTTCCCTGTGGTATCCAAGGTTTATGACCTGGTTTCTGCTCTGATGGATGTTTCTTTCCTATTTTTTCAGAAAGCAGTTCAGCTTGGTGGGCTCATGGGGCTTGCTGGGTGTACAGAGAATGCAGGCAGATAAGTAACAGGAGTTCTGTGCCAACCTAGTCTGGTAGTTACATCTCTGTCATTGGGAGTCTCTTAGTCCTGGGACCCTTGGAAACTAATCGCTACAGATTATTAGAAATAGTTGTGGGGGTGGTGGGACTCTGGAAACTCATGGAGACCACCCTGGTTTGGGGGAAAAAAATCTGCTGTGACTGTGCTCATGAAGGCAGAAGCAGAGATGTTGGCTGCAGCTCTGCCTTGTGCTGTTCAGGCCTGTATGCAGTTTCGGGCAGGTGGCTTTGTTCATGCCTTCCTTTGCCACAGCTTCCTCTGTGGCTTTGAGGTTTTTCAGCTGGAAAGGGCTTTCTTCCAGGATAACCACAACTGTGCAGATCTCTGAGATGGCTACAGCCCTCATTTCTTTGGAAGAGAGCTAACAGTCAATGAAAGATGATGGGTGGGAGGGTTTGACTGGCTCCTGCCCATTGGAAAGCTTCAGCACTGTGCCTAGGGTTTCCTTCTGAATGGTTGAAAGGATTTAACTCTGTCAGGGTTGAGATGGTGGCAGGGGTGCAGTGTCAGGCTGTGTGCCAGAGCTGAGCCCAGCTTGGGAGACCCTTCCCTGTCCTCTCCTGTGAAGCCAGAGCTCTGTGCTGAACCCTGATGGCAAGATCCGGATGAAAGAGGGCTGTTGACCAGCTGATAACAGAGCGCCCATCCCTGCAGCTTTTGGACTTTGAAAGCTGGTGATAGCCCTGGTGGGTGTGAAGTGCTGGTTGCTGGATGGACCAGATGCTTTACCCACACCCACAGCAGATGTTGGGAGGAGTTGGTGCACAGTCCCAGGCTGTGCACAGCAGATCTCTTGCTGCCTCCCCATCCCTAAAACACTCCTCCCCTTGCACTGGTGCTCTCCTCTGAAGAGTCCTTGCAGTCCTTGGTGCTTCATTGGGAGCATGGTCCCAATCTAGTGTTGCTCCTGGAGGTGGGCACTGGTTTCTTCTGCCAGCCTGGCCCTGTGGTGCAGCCCTGCTACCACAGCCCTGGCTAGGATTGCTGTACTCCCTTGGGACTGTCTTTCTGCTCTGCATGGGGACGCAGAATAAACAGCTGCCCTGAAGCACGGTGCTTGTTTTAGTACAAAAGCATTTTGGACAGGAAAGATCTTAACAGCTAGAGGGGGGAGTTTTGCTTATGAAGAAAGATTGCTTTCTGCCAAGAGGGTCTGCTTGGTCTCTGTTCCCTGTTTCTCCTTGAAACTAGCAGGAAACCTGGCAGCAGCTGACTATGCATGCCTTTGCCTCACCATGTTGTTGGTGCATGGTGTAAGCTGTGTGCAAGTTACCTTTGTGCTGCACAGGCAGGTGGGTGAAATGGAAATCCCACTGAGATAAGCTGAGTTCTTCTGTGCTCCTTCTGTGTGGGTCATTTGGTCTGAGTTCCCTTAAGTACTTCTCTCTCTGGTGAAACAGCTCTGAAAGCTGACAGCTACTTCCCTGAGCTTAATATATCTCAGCACTGGCCATGTCATGCAGCTTTCCCTCTCCCCTGAGCTTTGAATCACGCAGTGACTTCATCCATGTGCACGGTTCCTCTTCTGGGGAGCTGAGTATGGGGATGATGATGGTTGACCCCTTCCCCTTTGCACCCTGCAGGTATGACTCTGGACGGGATGGATATATCGACCTGATGGAGCTGAAGCTGATGATGGAAAAGCTGGGAGCCCCACAGACCCACCTGGGGCTGAAGAACATGATCAAGGAGGTGGATGAAGACTTTGATGGGAAGCTCAGCTTCCGTGAGGTGAGGGTGGCTGCAGGGCTGAAGGAGGAGGCAGCTGGACCCTGGGGGCTGTAGGGAGCCCTCTCCCCTCTGTGTTTTTCCAGTGGTGGGGTGCAGTGGAAAAGCTGGTGAGCTTCCCCATGCCAAGGGTGCGGAGCGTTGTTAACCTCCATCTCCACTTGACAGTCATGGTACCTGATGCCAAAGCTCTTCAACCTCCTTGCTTGCTTTGGGAACACATTTGAGCCCTGTTGCAGCTGCTGGGAGTGCTCACTGAGCTCCCTGTTATAGATGGAGTTCTGTCCCTTCAGTTTCCAGGTCTCATTGCTTGGCTCCTGTGGTGCAGCAGCTGAGGCCTCATTTTAGGTGCAGTGCAGGAGCTCTACTTGGATCAGCTTATCTCATGGGCCACAAAAAGCTCTCTCTTCCAATTTGTATTGAGACCCTCCCTGCATCATGCAGTGACTAACTATGGCAAGCTTTTTGAGGGGTGGTCACCTCCCTGCAACAAGGAATAAACATGTGGATGCAGCAGTTTGCTACTGCACTCTGGCTCAGCACTGACACTGCTCAAACAGGTCTGTCTGTTACCACTGTATTGTGACAGCAGTGAGGACAGGCCAGGATCCTCTTCCAGGCCGAGGAAGAGAGGAAATTTGAGCAGTGACCTGCATGTACTTAGGGGTACCCAAATCGTCTCAGGAGGAAGAGGGAACCAGGTACCAAAAGCTCCTGTTGCATCATTTCCTCCTCTCAGTCTTTGAGAGCTGGCTTGGTTACAAGCAAATGTCACACTGGCTTTCTGAGTTAACCCACAGCCCCTTAGGTAGAAAGAGGAGGGGCAGCACTTCTTATGTCCTGCACTGGTTTTGAGGGCTGTGCTGCTTCCTTCCGTCCTGTGGGATACCTGTGGTGGGCCCTGAGCAGCTGGGCTCCCTTGTTTCTGCAGGCATGATGCTCTCACCACGCCTCTTACAGGGTAGGGCTCAGAACATCAAGCTCTCCGTTGTGGGAGTTTGAGAGCTTTGGCAGTGCTGGGAGGGAGGATGAGCAGTCAAGGCCTGTGACTGGTTGGGGCATGAGGGGTGACTGTCACTCACAGAGCTGCTGCACCATCTCTCTCTACTGGCACATCACACCATCTTCCTCTGCTTTTGTGCCCCAAGGGCTTTGTTTGATTTATTTCAGTGCAAGAGGGCAGCAGGAAAAGACAGAGACCAAAGACTTGGGTTACAAGAGAGGGGGAAGGATATGCAAATCTGAGAAATGAGAGCCTGTCCCTGAGTTCCCTGCTGCCCGGTGAGAGGTGAACTGGAGGTAGCAAAAAATCCAGTGGAGCAGGAAGAGCACGTGCCCATGGCCTCAGGTCACTGATTGCCAAATCACTGAGTAGGCTGAAGAGCCCTCTGTGTGCATTCTGGGCCACCCTTCATTCTGGGTGAAGAGCTGGGGACAGCCTCCAGGCTTGCTGCAGGGGCTCTCCCATGGAAGAGAAATGCCTTTATCCTCAAGGGCCTGAAAAGTGCTGATGTCCCAGCATGAGTGGTATGACACAAACTGGCAGAGCAGCTCCTCTTCTGCTGCCACCTGTTTGGAGCAGAGGCAGGGGTGCCTGTGCTGCCAGCCCCTGGCATGTGGCGTGCAGCAGCTGGTGCTGTTGAAGTGTTTTGCCAGAAGGGAAAACAATGGTCATGCAACTGCAAGCTTGAGTGGCTGATGGTTTGGAATGAGGGAGCATCACTGGCAGAGCTCTGGGGACAAATTACACAGCAGTTTTGGCAGATACCCAAAGCTTCATGTGGTAGAGAGGAGCAGGATGCTTCTTGTCTTGCCTTGCTGCAGGTGTGCCCTGTCCAGCTGCTGTGTTCAGGCAGAGGGCTCACAGGGAAGCAGGTTCCCTGGTGGGTTAGGAGGCCTCAACCATCCCATAGGCCTGTCCCATTCTGCTTCTCATTGGTGGTGACAAGCAAGCATGTGGAGGGTGACTAAGCTGATTTGAGTAATTCAGATGATACCAGGAGAAAACTGGTTTAAATGAGTGTCTGAACACAGTAGGGTGCAACTATAGTACTGGAGGGTTCCTGTGCCTACCCAGAGAATACCAAGTCCTGGCATACCTGCCTGATCATACTCTTCTTGTGGTCTGGCCAGAGAATTGGTAGGGATCTCTTTCACTTGCAATAGATCACCTTTTTCTAGTGCTTTGAGTAGTGTCCTCCCATCCCAGATAAGCTGCTGCCTGGCAAGCAGGCTGCTGACAAACCACAGGCCCTGTTAGGAAAGCTGCCTTTTACCGTTGACCTTTGAACATCCACCAATACATTAACAATTAACTGTACAAGACTCCTGTTGTGACTCAAGCAATGAAATTTAGGCTTCAAAAGATTAGGTGTAGTGGGAGGAAAAAACCCTACACCTCTGACTGTCTAGTTCCCTCATTACCACAGGAAACCAGAGTTAATTGCTGGGATAGTAATGGGTAACTGGAGCTGCTACCTAGAACCCACAGAAATCCACTCACTGCCCCCTACACCCTCTCCAGCTGAAATATTGACCCACATGATGTGTATGCTACCAGGGTTGGTACAAACCACATCCTTCCATAGTGCTGCTTTTCTGGCAAGCTGCTGTTGCAAGGCTGCTGCTGACTGTCAGTCCCACACCTTTCCTTTCATGATGCCCAGCCTGGCTTTGTGGGGTAGGTCTTGGATCATGAAGGATGTGAAAACAAATACAATTTACCAGGTTAGTGGGTTGGAAAGTGTGGGTCATGTTGTCCTCTTTGAGAGCAGAGTTTTGAAAGGTACCTACCTACATTATTCACGTGCTTCTCTGTTGACATTTCCTTGAGACTTAGCTGTACATGGTGTGTCATGGGCCCAGCAAGGGTGTTACACAGGCTAGCAATGGGAGCTGAATGCAGATTGCTGGTGTTCTCTAGCTAGTAAGGACCAGTACCTCAAGGTAAGGTGGGCTGCAGGCTGTGTGCTGGAGTGATTGTTGCTGAGCTCCTCTGTGAACCAGCATGATCTCTCATAGTCCACCTTGCCAGATCGTTGGGACTGACATTATGCTCTGTTCACCCTAACCACTGTCTTAGTCCCAAGTTTCCTTAAACTCAGCCTGCCCTTTGTGGCCACAACAGCCTATATTCTTCTAGAAGATTGCATCCCTTAGTTTCAGGATGATTCATGCTCACTTGTACTCATGACCCAGTCCCTCCCCAGGTGACAGCTGTATCAGACCTCAGGATTGTGCTGCCTCCACTGCTCTTTTCCAATGCCAGGAAGTGGGAGTTTAAGGGTGGAGCAGGAGGAAGCATGACTAATTCCAGCCTAGCTGCCAGCCCTCTGTGTCACAGTGCCTGGTAGTGGCAAAGGGGAACTAGCTAGAGCCCAGTGGATCTGAGCGGAGGGAGAGGATGTCTTGGGGAGGATTTGTTTTCTTTCCAAGCAGGATGCTTTGCCTGTTTGGCAGTGAATCATTTATTTCTTACATGTGTGTATTGGGTTTGCATGGCCAGGTTCTCATAGCAGGGGGTCTACAAGGTGTGGCTTCTGTGAGAAGCTGTTAGAATCTTCCACCATGTCTGGTAAGCTGAAGCCAGACAGACCTGCCACGGACTAAGGTGAGCCAATCAGGGATGATAGTAATGCCTCTGTGATAGCATATTTGAGAAGGTTAAAAAGTTATCATGCAGAGGTAATTACTGCCAGAGAAGAGAGGAGTGAGAATATGTGAGGAATAGCTTTGCAGACACCCGGGTTATTGGAGAGGGAGGGGCAGGAGGTGATCCAGGTTCTGGAGCTGAGATTGCCCTGCAGCCTATGGTAAAGACCATGGTAAAACAGGCTGTCCTCCTGCAGGCCATGGAGGTCCATGGGGATGCAGAGATCCACCCGCAGCCCATGGAGGACACCCATACCACAGCAGGTGGTTGTCTGAAAGCAAGATGTGAACCTATGGGAAGCTCATGCTGGCAGAGACCTGCAGACCTATGGATAGAGGAGCCCATGCTGGAGCAGGGGAAGGACTCTTTTTTTCCCTGCACAGTGGCAGGAACAACCTGTGAAGAACTGACCATAACCCCCGTTCCCTATCTCCCTATACTCCTGGAGAGAAGAGGTAGAAGCTAGCAAGCAGGGAGGGGTGAGGGGAAGATGTCTTTAAGAATTATTTTACTTATCGTTACCCTGCTCTAATTTTGTTAGTAAAAAATTCAGTTAATATCCCCAAGTTGAGCCTTTTTTTGCCTATGACAGTATTTTGGTGAATAATCTCTCCAGGTCCTTAACTCATGAACTTTCATTATAATTTCTCTCCCCTATCCAGATGAGAAGGGGAATGATAGAGTGGCTTTGATAGCCTGGCATCCAGCCAGGGTCAACCAACTACAATGTGTTTGGAGAAGGAAAAGTTCCCTTGCTAAGCCCAGCCTGCTTTCTGCTTGCCCTGTGCAGAGTACTCACAGGTTAAAGAGGCTGTTGCATGGAGCAGTGCCTGGTGAGCTGCCTGTGCAAGAAGGCGGCCAGCACTGCTGTCATATCCACACCCTTCCTCATGGGAGGCCTTCCCAAACTCTTGCATTCCCACCAGCTTCTCTGAGTAAGCTGAAGCAGGGCTGGCTCAGTGTGGATGCTGGGACTCTGCTGCCCTCCTCTGGGACAGCTAGGGCTCTCCATAGGAAGCAGCAGACTACCCAGCCTGGCAGTCTGAGGAGCACAGACCTAGAGATATTTGATGTTCCTTTGCAAAGGGATTTCAGGGCAACCCTACATCATATCTTCAGCCCTCTGGCCTGGCTTGAAGTGCTGCATTGGTGTGGCTTTGTTGCTTGTGCTCCTTTTGTACCTGGCTTGTCCTTGTGTCTGTTCTCTCTGCGCTGTTTCGAGCATTGAGACACCTCCTGGGGTCACTCACCAAGAATAGCAGGGAGTTAGTTACAGGACCTCTGCAAGTACACCTAGAGCTTTCACATCTTAACCTGGAATTTGATTGGCAGGTGGATGGTGGTGCAGAGGTCTTGATTTTTAAGCAGACAGGTTTTGTTCCTTCTTTAAAACAAAAATTAAGCTTTTGTGGAATGAGATATAACTCTCATTTTGTTTGCTTCCCTTTGCAATTCATTTCCCAATACACACTCTGCTGTAGTGACACTGGATTTGTGCAGTGCAGGACAGAACTTTCATACCATCTTGCTCTGTGGACACTTGTTCAAGCCACTCTGTCACAAGGGCATGCACACACCTGGGCTGATATTCTTTATAAAAGGACTACACTGATGCCTTGGTTCAGGGAGCCTGAGGTGAACCAGAGGTGTGTTTGCCCTGCTTTCATTGTCATGGGATGTGACGTAGGTCCATAGAACACTGGAGAAGCCAGTGGAGGGCTTGTGAGTACACCATTAGGGTGTGGGGACATAAAGAGTTATATCTGAGCCTACCCAACGGTTTTACTGGGCAGGTGCAGAGGTGGCCTCCTTTCTCTGGCCACATAGCAGCCCAGACTTGGTAAGAACTGTGCTTTACCCAGGGCTCTGATTCCCAGGAAACCTTCTTTTCCTGTGAGATTCCTACTGCTTTTAGTCTGTAACAGGACTGTGTACTAGAGCACAAGCTCCTTGGTACCACTTGGTTTTTATAGACCTGGTTTCCTTTTCTGAAATGTGAATTCATCCCTCTCCAGGTGATTGTGCTGTTTGTATTTTAAATTGTTTGAGCCTCAGAGAAAAAACTGAATATCTGTTCTCTGTCTTGCTAGTTCCTGCTGATTTTCCACAAAGCTGCAGCTGGGGAACTTGAGGAGGACAGCGGCCTATTGACTCTTGCGAAGCTCTCAGAGATAGATGTGTCCATTGAGGGAGTCAAAGGAGCCAAGAACTTCTTTGAAGCTAAGGTATGGTGTAGCACAGAGGAATATGAAAAAACTCAACTGCAGCTGAGTTTTCTGTCAAATTTTGTTGGACTCTTCCTAGAGCCTTTCTGTGGCTCAATCAACACACCAGAGCAATGTAATTCACAGTCTGTGTTCTGGATCTTACCCTGGTAGAGCTGACTGGCTGACCTGTGTCTCTGTGGCTGGGACTAAGTTGCTGACCTCTTTTAAAGACAAAAGTGTCCTGAAAACTAATGCAATAAGGACAGTGTTTTCCCATTTTGCAAAACCTCCCTCAACCAGAACACTCTGAGTTTAGTGGTGAACGGAGTGTTTTGGAGTATAGGATTTCAGACATCTCTTTCTCTGTAACCTTTGGACTCAAAATCATTCTGCAGGGTCCTGGGGTTGGCAGAAAGAGCTGTACACCATCCGAAGCTGACAAAGCACCCTTTCTGAAAGCTCTGTTGGAGAGAAAATAATCCTGCTTGTTTATATAAGAAGTTTTTTCCCAAGAGCCTAACACGGCTATTGCACAGCAGATGTACTGAGATGAAAGCTGGAAAAATAGCCAGCAAGTAAACAATGTCTCTTTGATCTGCAGATTATCCATGGTGTAGTATGATGTTCTCAGATTTGGCTGTGATTCAGAGTGTTTTCTGCAGTAGTTTCTTCCACTGCATACTCACAGCCTATGCCCTGCTGCCTGCTTATGGAAATAATGTATGTGACCCAGAACTGATGGCCTTGTTTTGGGCACTTGCTAGTGACTTACTAATAAGTGGCCTTTCTTTTATTGATGTTAAAGTCAAGGAAGGTAACAGGTATGGGGTGTAAATACCCAAGCACTGCAGTGTAATTAATACTTGAGCTGTCCTGACAGAGGATCCCAGCAAGCACTGGGAGGTACAGCAAGCAGTTCTGTGTTGCTCATCTGGGAGTAGCTCAGGCTTTGGCTCTCCCTCTGATGCAAGGCTTGACAATTGTTTATTTTCTCTCTGTCTCATAAAGGCTCAAGCCCTCTCCTCAGCCAGTAAATTTGAAGCAGAGATAAAAGCTGAGCAGGATGAGCGAAAGCGGGAAGAGGAGGAAAGGAAGCACCGCCGAGCAGCTTTCAGGGAGTTAAAATCTGCATTTACCCAGTAACCAACCAGCCAGTATGCACTCTGAAACTGCACACAACTTGGTACGTTTCCCAGATCAGGGCTCTGACTTGGACAGAACTGTTTGGATCCTGCCTAAGACTCATCACAGCTTTGCTAGCCTTCCTTTCTTGAAGATCCTCCTGAACTCCTAAGGGCACAACTCTTGCAGCTACTATGCATTCATAATGATGTGAATAGTAGGAGCTGTGTATAGGCTGTTTGCTCTGAACTGTTACAAGCACATCACCCTAAAGTAGAAACAGCAGGTAGCAAATCATGGATGAGCACTGACAAGTGTCATGTTTGCTTACTTCATTATTTCCTATACATCCTTTTTCTCTTAATCCTGTATTAATTCATTCCTTGCTGACAGGCAAGTAGTGAGGTCTTGTGTAAATCAGGGTGTACAAAATACAGCTTGACTTCTGTATGTTTGTACTACTGTTGGGTGTTGTCACCCTATTCTTATTCCTCAAAGCCCCATGCCACAGGCACTGTGAAAACACTGTGAAGAGAGATAATTACTAGGGATATGGATCAAATTCACTTATCATTTCCTGTAGCATTTTCTGCCACCCAGCATGTTGAAGAGTCTTCCAGTTTCTCTTCTCTGAAGTGCCATAGTAACAAGCCCTTCGATAAGAGGCGAGATTTCCCAAGACTTCAAAGGGAAAAAGCTGGCTCTCTTAAACGAGGAATAGAAAACGGAGTTGCCTGACCATTTATCTTCTTTCACATTCCATCACATTTAGAGTACTGTACAGCTTCACTGTTATTTTCCAGCCTTAGGCAGCTGTATCTGTTTTTAGGGGGTATTGTCAGCTGGACAGTGCAATTGGATGGCACACTGGGGTTTTCTATTTGGAAATTTGCTCATAGCCTGAAACATGAAGGTGACACTGATTTCATTAGAGGTACAACAGAGGACACCAGCACAGTATACTGAGCAACCCCTGCTCAGAGAGCAGAGAAGTGAGCACATTTAACTGAACTGAATCTTGAGGGCTTGCATTATTCTATTAGCCATTTTCTCTTGGAAACACAGGAAACTTGACCACAAGTGTTGAGATACCTACTGCTTGTGTGGATATAAACATGGTCAGTCATAGCAGGGGAACTGCCCTCAGAGACCTCTCTCAAGACATAGATTTGCTCAAATTCTGCCTCTGCTATTGCCCAAATTTGTGGCAAAATGTTAATTTTTTTTTTTCCAGGACAAAACTCACCAGTCATCTTTTCACTTAATCTGTTTTGCTTCTTAAACTGTGAGCACTAAACTGTGAGCATGGAATAATAAACAGAAAAACCTCTACTCTTTAATGTCAGGTGAAAGAATTGCTAAACGATTAAACTGTGTATATATCTTCACAGATTATATTTTATAAATCACGCTTTTTTAGCTAAATATTTATAATTAAATGTTTTTATACTTTACAACAAAGCAGATAATTTCATCTTCAATTATTTCTCCTGTTGCTGAAATGTAAAAATAAAGCAGTTATCTCCAGTCTTGTCTGTGGTTTATTACAGGTCTTTGAATATAGTATTTTTCACAATTTACAGTAGTAATCCCCAAAGCTTGTCATCCTGACTTGGATGAGTGGGAAAAGAATTCAACTCCTTCTTGGTAACACTTCCTGTTCTGCACAGCAGTTCTGGTGTAAAAAGCGTTCATGTTTGCATTTCCTCAGAAAGGGACATGGCTGTGTAAATACTTGAAATTCTGCCCACTGCTAAATGTTGACATCTGAAGGTTGTGAGCCTTTCCTTATCTTAAAATAGCCTCTGTGTCAGTCCCCATAGTGCCCCAGCTGGGAGCTGGGCAGGTCACTTCAGCTAGAATTCCCTTTGCACTTCCTGCTTCTGCCTTTTTTAAGGGAGAAAAAATAAAAATACATGGATATCTGAAAACGTGTCTAAACATTTCGTTTCTACTATTGCTGATCTGCTAAGCTTTGTGCTGGCATGGCCACACTGAGGAGAGGATTCAGGAAGAGGTTTAACCATGCCTCATTTCAGGTCCAGTGATGAAATAGAAACTGTAAATATTTTATCCCATGCACCTCTGCTCTGTGCTAATACATTCACTGTGTCTATGAGTCCTCAGGTCTCAGAGGTCAGGTAAAATCAGGGTGAAGATTCCTTAGTCCCTATTTTCCCAGGAAAATTGTGACACTGCAGCTCTTGATTTTTGTGGGGCTTTTTTTTGGTTTTTTTTCTTTACTACATAGAAAGCACTGCTGAGTTGTGCTGCTTTGCACGTGCAGCTGGCTAAAGAGCCCAGGACTGCAGGAGAGGAGAGTGGAAAAAGGCTTTCCAGTTGTTTTATTTTAATAGAATTGAGTCAACTGACAAGTTTCAGTAAGGAAATGAACATTGTCTCTGGTTTTGTTCAATTCAAACAGGTGCTGTTAGTTAGAATCTGCATTCAGTGCAGTGAGCAATAAGTGCTTTTGCATGTGCATTTATTTGGAAGTTGCAGCAATGTGTGTTTTGAAATTAGCTTTGCTGAAATGGACATTGGGAAATTAATTGCTTTCTAAATTGTTCTGTTTTACTGGCAATTATTAGACTGGGTAACAGTGTCATTAGGTTATGCATAAGTACTAAAGAGAAGTTGTGTAGCTGTATTTCCCACCTAAAACCATGTTACAACACTTGGTTGTATTTACCTGTAATTTGTGTATTACAATCCTTGATGCTCTGTCCTTTTATGCCTGATGTCACCACAGGTGGTTCTCAAAGGTTCTTAAAATCCCAGTTCTCTTTAGTGATGCCTGCTTGTACATTAATGCCTGTCTGGTATTTCTGATGTGCCCCAAGTGACTCAAGTCTGTGATGGCAAGTAGAGGAGCTTGATGAAAAGCCTATTGCACTTAGTGGTCTTTCTCAGAAGGGACAAATACTTGCTTCCAGTCACTCATCTAGAATGGAAAGTTCAGGTAGTCTTTGATCCCTGAAGGGTTTTTGTTTAACATTTCCCAGAGTAGGCAAAGTACAATGGAGGAGCCACTACCACTTTAGCCAGCATAGAGGGTGGGTTCAGCCTGTCTGGATGCTCAGATTGCAGTGGATTTCTCAAGGATGCTCCTGTCATAGTCATTGCCATTGGCTGCAGGGGACAGCTTATGGCAGCAGGAAGTCTCACCTGAAGAGGTCGGTGTGGTCACAGTGGAGAGAAAGAGATGGTGTGATCAAGCTCCTCCTGGCTCAAGGTTCAGGGTTTATCTGTGAGGATTAAGGTGACAAAATAACATTTTAACTTTATGGGAGCATCCAAATAAATCCAAGACATCTAAAAGTAATTGAGTGTTGCAGAAGTAGCAGCTTGTTTGTGGTATTCTGTCTTTCAGCACAAGCCACCTGAGGTGACAGATGCATTGAAGTGACCAACTAAAAACTGCAGTTGGCTGTTTGCCTGCTTTGCTGCCATTATTTTTAGGGATGTAACAAATGAGGACATGGAAAACAGGCTGCTGAGAAGACACTGACTCTTCCCAGACAAAATCCCTGGTTATTTCAACAAAGAGGGGAACTTCTTCAAGTAACAAAACGCAGGCGTGGCAAGGGGAAACATGATTATGGCACATCTTTTTGGGCTGCTTTGTGATCATTATTTATCATTTCAAAGCTGTGTTCTGTGTTCATAACTCTACCACTGTACTGAGGGATGTGGGCTCTTGCCTCCAAGTCAGAATGGCTGAAAACAAGGGGTTAGGAAGGAAAGTTTATAGTTTGTTTCCCTGCACTTGGGTTTTTAATAGCGTGGATGAATTGGCACAATAATCCAGGATTCTGAAGTACATAATGCCCTTGGTACCCAGACTGGCTGCTGGGGTGATTTCACACCTACACAATATCAGCTGACATTCTGTCATTGAGCCATGCAGGAATTTTACCACACAGGTACAGTCTTGAATTTTCATGAGATTCTCCCTGTTCTTCTTGAATGAATTGTGGAAAATTTAAGATGCATCTGCTATTACCAAAAGATTGTCATCTGAGTTCCCTTAAGGTATTTTACAAAAATGCCAAGTTTTGCAGATGAGGCGTATTTCAGAGGATTCTTGATTTTTTTTTTTTTTTTGTCTCAGTAATATAATGTTTGTGCTAACTGGGATAAAAAAAAATTCTACAAGTGCTAAATATCTCCCATCTCAGATAAAGGCTGTCTTAGAGCATGTGAAAATATTTTTGAGTGCTCACATTTGATAAGTAGAATAACAAGGCACAGCTGCTTCTGCAATGAATTTGGAAATTCTCACTGACAGCTTGAAATGCAGCACTGCCTCCCTTCCTCCCTTTATCATTATTAGTATTGGCTCAAGCTGTGTGACAACAACCAGAGGGATTGAATGCAGCTTATCAGAGGCCAGCCCTTTTCTAGGGAGCTTTGCTTTTCCATACCAGTCTCCTAATGGAGAAATTCCATTCTAAGGTTTTCGGGTGAGATAGTCCTATGTAGCTCTCAGCTAAAAATAAACCCCAAGAATTACAGGCTTTCAACCCATTAGCTCGTAAAAATCACTAGTATTCACTGTTGCATCATTTTTGGCTGTCATTCAGTACACAATGACAAGTATTTCTTCACCTAGAAGAGGATGGAGAAAGCTACATTCGTTGTGGCTGACATCATGATTAGAGTGAAACTGTTTCAGCTGAAAACGGTTATACCTTCAGCAGTGCCTAACAGCCAAGAATAGTTTTTTTACTACTGGCTGAAGGAACCACATGGGGCTATTCTGCATCATGTACTAATATGGGTTTGGGGACTAAAAATAAACTGGTATTTTTAGCTGGAGAAAGTTTGCCTCGAGCTCCTGATTTTTCCATCAGAAGAGTTAAAATATGTATCATCTAATGCCCTTTTTCTGTCAGCAGCAGCTGCCGCTGCCTTCCAGGGTGACTCCCACGGCAAAGTGTCCTCGGGGCTTCTCCAGTTCCCGGAAGAGAGCAGGTCCAGCCCTCGGTGCCTGGGCACTGTGAGTGCTCACACACGGTGGCTTCTCACAGAGTTTTTTTGTGGCCACCGATAAAGCTGAATTGC
The DNA here is from genome assembly GCF_001522545.3 of Parus major. Lineage (NCBI taxonomy): Eukaryota > Metazoa > Chordata > Aves > Passeriformes > Paridae > Parus > Parus major. The sequence goes on from NC_031778.1 coordinate 6,085,901, forward strand.
CCCATGGAGCCACGTAGAGGAAACAGATAAGGCTGGGAGCCCACACTGCGCTGCTGAGGCTGCCGATGTGTATGTGTGTGTGTGACAGGGGTGGAAGGGTAGCAGAATCACCGAATCATTCAGGTTGGAAAAGACCTCCGAGATCATCGAGTCCAATCTGTGACTGATCCCCACCTCGTCAACCAGACCAGGGCACTGACTGCCACGTCCGGGCGTTCCTTAAACATCTCCCTAAACAGCGACTCCACCACATCCTTTGACAGCCCCTTCCAATGTCTAATCACCCCTTCTGTGAAGAATTTCTTCCTAGTGTTCAACCTAAACCTCACCTGCTGCAGCTTAAGGCCATGTTCTCCTGTCCTGTCGCTCGTTCCCTGGGAGCAGAGCCCAAGCCCCTCCCTGCGGCTGCACCCTCCTGTCATAGGGAGCTGCGGAAATCAAGAAGGGCCCCCTGAGCCTCCTTTTCTCCAGGTTGAGCCCCGCCCCCAGCTCCCTCAGCTGCTCCTCTCGGACTGGTGACCCTTCCCCAGCTTCTCAATGGCTGGGGAATTGACCCATGCTCCAGCCTCTCAATATCCTTCCTGAATTGAGAGGCCCAAAACTGAACACAAGGCTCAAGGTGTGGCCTTACCAGTGCCAAGTACAAGGGGACCTGGCGCAGTGATTTGATTACCGGGAGGTTCGGGCAAGGCGCGGGGCTCCATCTCTCCTCAGAGCTGCGAAGGGAAGGGGAGGCGGTGGCGCTGCGGCGGGTTCGCGCCTCCAGCAGGGGGCGCTGGAGGCCCGCCCCCGCGGTGACGTCACACAGACAGTGGGCGGGAAGCGCCGCTGCTCATCCGGGTCCCGCGGCGGGGCCTGGGGGCGTGGCCTCGCCCTCACGTGACGCTGCGTGGCGGCGCACCCGCCATCTTGTGTTGTTGGGTTGAGGAGCCGCCGCGGCTGTGAGGGACTCTCCGCCCGGGAGCGCAGGTAACGCTGTCCCGCTGCCGCCCGGCCCTGCTGCTGTCTCGGCCGGCCCCGCCACACCCCCGCCGCCTCGCGCCCCGTCAGACCACCGGCTCTGTCGGCGGCCCCCGTCCGCCTCGGCTGCCGCAGCACCGAGGCGCCCCGCGGCCTAACCGGGAGGCGAGGCCGCCCGGGGGGAGGGGGGGGTTCGCCTGGAGGGCCCCCCTGCGCTCCCTATGGGCCTCTTCAGGGGTCGTTGGAGTTGGGGCGAGCGGGCCTTGAGGTCTCCGTGTGGGTCCTTGGTACTTGTCAGGCGGCGGCGGGGCGCCCGCGGCTCCTCACCGCCCTCCGGGGCCGTCTCCCCTCGCACTGACCCTTGTGAACTCGCTCGTCCCCTCCCAGCCCAGCGGGAGCGCCGCGGTGAGCCCCGCTTCGAGCACGCCCGGCCCTGTCGGGTTACACTGGCCGAGGAAGGAGGGAGCTCCGAGCCTTCCCCCGCGCAGGCAGCAGGGTGTTGGGAGCAGCGGTGACCGGCAGTGTTTGACTGGAGAGGCCTTGGCAGGCTGAAGAGAGCATCGATCAGAATTGTGTACGTTTGGTATTGATCCAAGACAAGTAGTTTCAGTGTCAACAGAGTACTTATGGCTCTTTCAGTTCTCTGTGATTGCACTCTGAATTGGGACAAGGTGTAGGTCAAAAGGAGGCATTGCCAAGTAGTGCTTCTGGAATAAAAATCCACGTTTTCCCCAGTAACATTCAGTTCAACGTTCGTGGTGTGCTGCTTTTACTGTAATTCTTGAATATCTGTTTGTTTGGATGGGCGGGGAAAAGACTTTTGAATTCTGATTATCCTCTAACTTCTTACTGCTCATTTTATTTTCTTGCTTCAGGAGCTGATTTGGGCAAGTTCCTGGAAAGTACGTGTGAATCTTTTTTTTTCTTATGACTCTGCTGGTTGCTTTTGTTCTTAAGAAACTCTAATAAACAAAAGTTAATTTGCCGTTTATGTGAATGTAGCATTTGATTGATACACAGTGTGATAATTGAAAACCTTTGGAAACAAAATTGGTTGCAGTTGTCACCAACAAAAGCTTCGTTTTGGTATTTTTAAATTTTGTTTTTGGGTGGTGACTGCAGTAGATACTAAGAGCATTATTACTACCGGGTGTTTGTTTTCTTGCCATGCATTTGAATAGGTATCCTTTGAGCAGTTAGCTGATGCTGGTGTGAAAACCTAAATAATCCTGGGGTGCCAGCAGAAATGCTGGAGTGTCCATGGCCCTTTCTGCACCTGCTTTGCTCCCTAGGTTCATGCAGTTTTACAATTCAGTTGATATCAGTGCTTGTGTATTGGTGTTAATTTCTCAATGAATGTGTGATTTAGGGAAAAAAAAAAGTTTGTCTAATAGTCAGCTAAATTAAAGAGAGGGTAGAATTTTAACCCTGGAAGTTGGATGTCACCTTTTATGTTGATACTTTGATAACATGCTTCAGTATCTGGCAATATTGTGTGTAAACACTGGAGTTGAATGGTTTTAAGAGCTTCTCAGGCTCTCCTAGCTCCTGGATACAGGAACATGCCTGGGGACATCTGGTTGCTGTATTTCTTTTGGAGCCTTTTTCTGGATGGTTTCTTGAGCGCTTATTTCAAAGCAAGAGCATAGAATTAAAATGCGGTTTTGGAACAGGTATGATTTGTTTCACAGGGTACTTTAAAAAAAAAATTGATACCACAGTAGAAACTTGGAATCTTGCAGACACTCTCTTACAGGTGTTGACCTTGAGGGTTGTAAAATATCCTCAGGTGCTCCTCCTATTAGGATTTTTGCTTGCCTTTCTAAAACATACAGTAAGCTAAAACTATGATCTCTGTGCTTATATAAGTGAAAAAAAATGCTTTTCAATAGGCAGTTGCGGGCTTTTTCATTAATTTTTTCCTTATTGTTTTACTCAGTTGAGGAAAAAAATTGTATAAAAAGGGAGAGTGAAGTAGGTTTTGGGTTTTAAGGAATTGAGACTAAGCACCACTGTATCTCTGCTAAGGCCACTTGTCTGAATGAAGTTCTCTGACAAAGTGGAGTTCCTCGTACCTGAATGTAGGAAAAAAATTGTCAGTTTTTTAAAATTTATAGGTACTTCATTAAAATAAAAACAACCCTAGATGTCAGTCTCATGGAACAAATTGTGAGAGCTGAGTGGCTGAAGGCTTTGGTGGTACATCTCTGTGGTGAAAGATCTTTCTTTTTAAACCTGGAAGGGAAAGCATTGGTTCAGAGTAACAGATGAAGATGAGCTGGGCACTATGATCTGTGCTTTCCCCTTTGGCCTCTCTCTTCATTTATTTGTTTTAATTACGAAGAATGTGAAATTTGATTTTGGCTACTTTAGTATGGTCTTGCAAGTTCAGGTAACTGTCAGGTATATGTTTCTTCCTCTTTCATCGAGGTCTTTAAAATTCTTCCTTAGGACTTTTGAAAGTACATTAAGTTCTCTCTGATTTAGAACAAAATAGTCCATTTCCTTAGTTTTTCTTACCTTTTTTCCTCTTCAGTGCTTCTGCTCAAAGATTAGTGGAGATAAACTATATATAATTCATGATTATAGATAGAACTGTGGGGCAGAGCAAGGGAAACTTCTCCCTACAGAGCTTGCTAAACAGCCATTGGATGCCTTGGTGAGGAGAAACCTTTTTCTTTGTTTACTGAGGAAGCATTTGCCTTGAAAGGGACTCTTTCTTTGTGTGGTTTTCTCATCAATTTATTTTAATTTGTAGGGTGACATTTGAAATCCAAGGTGTGTGAAATGCTGCAGGGGGATGGGGTTTGCTATATGGGAACAAAATCAGTTTCCTGCCCAGCTTAGCCTCTCCTTGTATCTCTTGCTCTAAACTCTGGAACATTTTTTTTTGTTTGCATAAAGGATCGGGCTTGAAAATCACCAGAAGTGAGAAAACTTAGCAAGTTTGCTCAAGGTGTGCCTAAGTAATGGATGGAACTAAGAATTAAGTGTTTTAAGTTTGGCCCTCTTGTGGTTGGTGGTAATGTGTGTGGATATATATAACTAGTTCATCATGGGGATGTTTAATACCATTATTTTTTCATGTTTAGCTCAGCTGGCAGCTGGAGATTGTAGCAGGCTGAGGTCTTTGCATAGCTTTGTTAGGAGCCGAGATTGCCACTGTGTGTTGATTACAAAATGTGTCCACTTCTCTTTTTTTTTTTTTGCGGAGGGAGGGCTTTCATTCCATTTTCTCTTAAGGTGATTAAACATTCTTTCAATTTATACACTGTAGATATGGCTTGATGCTTGCATGGGAAACTAGGCTGCCACTGAAATTTGCCTTTACCTCTTTCTCCCCTAATTATTTATTTATTTATTTATTTAAAAAAAAGAAAAGAAAAAAAAGATATGGAAAAGATGCATAGAATTGTTTTGATGCATCTGACGTTTTACCCAAGCTTGAAATCAAAGTGTGTTTTTTCAGGGGTGAGCCTCTCCTGTAATCCTTAAAGCTTGTAAGACATAGAAGCTGGATATGTAGACCTCAGGATTATAGAGAAAAGCAGAAGGAGTCCCATGCGCTGTGTAGAGGTTGTAGAGTGTGTAGGTCAATGAAAAATTTTGGTGGCTATTTAGAGACTTGTTTTAAAGTACTGCGTTGTTGACTGCTTTTTGGATCACTTACTAATTTTTTATTGTCTCTGTTATTAAAACAGTGCATTATCATAATTCTCTCTCTTTGGCCACATGTTTAAAAAAATCTAGGGAAATAAAGAACAGTAACTCAATGGCTTTAGTGGGCCTACTTGTATATGTAAGTTGTCATTATAAACCTTACATATACAGTTACAAACACTGGTTAGAAAGATATTTTTGTAGTGTTAAATAGTTACTATTCCCGTGAAAGTAAGCATGATGCACTGCAGTTGGAAGTGTTTTGTTACTTGAAATTTTGTCCTTTTTATTCAGTAGAGAAATACTTGTTTCAGGTTCTGGTTACAATGAAACAGGTTTTTTAATGTTCTTTCTCTTCTTGACAATACATGTAAATTGCAATCTGTTAATAATATTTTATGATAAAGATACTAGCTTGTGTGACTGGGAGACTCCGAGGCTATAGATGTCCATAGGTAGATCAGTTTGGGTGAAAACAGATAGGATCCATGTGTGGTGGTATGTTCATTCAGACCTGGAAGAAACAAGGAAGAGATGCTCTCTAGATACTCCAGTGATGACTTTGGGTGAAGTTTTGTGATGATAGCTGAGTAGCTGAAGTTGCATGCCTTCAGCCTTAGGATGTCATATGGCAAGGAGTTGGTTTGGCTGGCAAGTAATGGATTTATAAACTGATTTTTTTGAGCCACGTGTGTTGGAATCTGAGGATGATTTAGTTGGAAGAGCCTTTGGTGGTTGTCTGCTCCAGCCTGCTGCACAAAGCAGGGCTGATGTCAGTGTTAGACTGTGTGTGGCAGAATGTGAGTGAGGCTGATCATTGAATAGCATATGGCAAGGTTTTTATGTAAAAAAGTTATTTCATAACTTGACTTAATAAATCAGAGGCTCCATTCAACCACCATTGAAACCAGTTAAACTTTTATGGTAGGCTTAGTTAATGCTGAATCATCTGCATATGTTATTTTTTTTGTAATACTAAGTTTTAATAGTACTGAGGCCAGGATCAGGCTAATATCACAAGTCAGTTTACAAAGATATGGTTCTTAGATCAAAACAAGTGATTTTTTTTTTTTTTTAGCAAATTTTGCAAAAATGGATAAGCTATTAAAAAGTATTGTAGTTCATGTGTACTCTGCAGTCTGATACACATTCTGATTCTCTCTGTTAGAATATTTTTACTAAATGCTCACTGTTGAATGTTTGTTTCCTGAAGTATAGGATGTCTCAGAACTGCATGAGCAGGGTACCTCAAGGAACAGGGTGGGAGGGGAGGGAGAGAATTTCCAAAGCCCAGAGAAGCTGGCTGTTTAAATGACATTTTGAAAATGAACCCCTGAACCCTCTCAGCAACCCAGATCTGTTAATTCAGTGAATGTAATCTGAAGCTGTGTTCTTCCACTTTGGAAATATGTATGGGCTATAAAACTATATTTGATGAGCGGGAGAGAGGTGGTGCAGTGGGTTCACAGTCTGGCTGCTGGCCGTTCCGGCAGGATTTTTGGATAGGATTTGGAATGAGAAACATTTGTGTTCCAGCTAGTGGCAAGGCCAAGGGTGTGGTTCTCTGACTCTGCTTGGAGCTTAATCGCTGGTGTCTGCCTTTGGCTGGGAGTCGGCTAATAAAGGTGGAGGTCACACTGTGTTCTGGTTGGTAAAGTGGGAAAAGCATTCACATTTGGCTGTATGCAGGTGAAGCAAGAAGTGGATAGCTCTCCAGCCTACCTCTAACCACTAAGTTCACTATAGTAGGTAGGAAAGGAGGAGAACATCTGGAGTTGTGTTACTTAATGTTCTACATTTTCTTGGACTTGATTATTTGGTGTGTAGGTTTTGTTAGTCTCTTATGTCATTTCAGTCCTTGAAGGGCTACTTGTATTTGTTGTTCTTGACTAGGGTGTAACACCTTCCAAGCTGAGGTGCTCCATGTGATGTGAAGCTCCTTGTGATGAGGTGCAGTGAGCAGAGAAGTGCCAGTTTGAAAGTGCCATTTGAGGTAGTCATGGACAATTTTTGATGAGAAACTGCCAAGAGATTGAAATACTTTTGCAAGGGTTTGAGACAGGGAGGTTATAAAACTTCTAGAGATTAAGAAATGTAAGTGTAATAGTAGAAGTGTAGTTTCTGGAGAAGTGCATGGTTTGGACATTGTTCTCGTAGGAAAAACTTTGATGTGTGGGTAGATAGGCCTTGGAAAATTCACTGCCTTTATCAGGAATCAGGTTTGATAAGCCAGAAGGGACTCTTGTGACTTATCTGGCATCTTGTATAATGTGACTAATGGATTTTTTTTTATGATTAATTTTCTATTTAAATTAGAACATATTTGTTCAAAAATAATTTCACATTGATCTAAAACCAACTAGGTTTGTTGATTATCTCTGAATGCCTTGTTTCAGTCCCTTCACTGAGTAAACTTGGGTCTTCTGATGTTTTTACATGAGTGATCATTTACAGACTAAGATACTTAATTTTTTTCTTAAAGCTCAATAAATAAAGCTTGAGTATGTTGTTGTTTTTTCTTCTCACTGTAAGGCACGTCTGTCAAGTTCTATCAATTTTTGAACACCTGATTTATCAGCTCTTTTGCCTCTTGCAACAGAAAGGATACTGTATCCCTTCAGTGGTAGAATTTGGTGTATATTTACTCTGCATTTTCTTTTTCCTGTGTTAAATTTTTTTTGTTAGCTCTTCTAGTTGATCTGGTATCATATCAGTTGATTAATGTCACAAATCTCATCATGGTGTCAGGACACTTTTTCCAGAATAGCCTTGCATTTCTTATATATCACCTGTGTTTTCTGCTTGTGAGTCTCTTGACTTTGCCTTATTCAGTGCAACCTGCTGTACTGGATGGAGTCATTGAATAATTCATGATGGTACTATTGATGATGTATAATTTCCATTATTTACCATATCCATGTTTGTCATCCTTAGATTTAAGAAGTTTTGTGGCCAGTGTTACAGACTCTGTAGAAGATGGCTTCTTAACTTTTGCTTGCTTTTGAGAATTTTGTTCTGTCTGAGATGGGTTGTAGATTCTGCAGAAGAGAAAAAAAATTAGGTTGTGATGATTTGAGACTTCTTGTGTGGTTCTGAATGATTTTGTTCTTTTTAACATTCTACTAAATCGAAATGTCCCGCAGAAGTTAAAATCTATCTACTTGAGCAAGTAATGACATTTCTACTCTTAGAAAAGTTTATTTTGATTGCATGTCTTCCATAAATCTATGTTGCCTGGCCTTAATTATGTCAGTGTCTTTTAATCAGTGTTGTCTGCTTTAGCCAGTGATTAATATCAAACAGGTTGTGTAGCCACCTGAGTCATCCTGTTTACCATTGTACTTCAAAGGTAGCTTGCATACAGTTGTCGATCATCTTTAATATTTCAAGAATTAGAGAAAATCAGCATTAATTATTCAGTCAACCCGTTAATTTTTTTTTTAAAACACAGTTATTGGCACTGACATCAGCTAGGTCTAGTAGCTGTCTTTGGAATGTTTTCTTGCTTGTGGAAGGTGAAATTTTCTCATCTTGATGTAATGTTGCTCTTAAACAGTGGAACATTGCTGTTAATTCCTTCTCCGTATTTGTTTAAGGAGAACCCATTTCCTTGCACTTAAGTCTGTTCACGTTGCATTTCTGTTGTGTTCTTTGCTTCTCGCATTTTCATCCAATTTCTAGGTTTGAAAGATTCTTTCAGACCTACAGTAGCAGCAGAACTACCTTGAAAGGAAAGGATACTTTTCTTCCTAAATGTCTCTGATCAGAGAATAGACGATTTAAAAATAAGAGCTATGTATAGGAGGGATCAGTGGTATATTTTTTTCTTTCAAAGGTTTAGGTTTCCAAAGTTAATAAAAAAACCCCTAAGCATGCAGTGGCCCCAAAGCTGTAAATTGCATTGACAGTCCAAATCTTTAATTTTTTTTAAAATTTTTTTATTTTTTGTTTGTCTCCATAAAAAATTAGATGGTCAGACTTGAATGCAGTCATTGCTTAAGCTTAACTAGGAATGCTAAGAACCTCTCTCTTGGAAGTCTCTGCTCAGAACAGCAGAACATCTTGGTGAGACAGATAGCCATGAATTGCTAGCAGAGAGAATTCTGTAATGGAAATGTAGAAATTTAACATTGCCTGAAAATCTTAATGCAGGTGCCTATCAGTAACAGATGAGCCTTAAATGGCACTTATGTGAGGTTGAGCAAAGTCTGGAAAACATGGTGGTTTTGATCTTTCAAGTCTCTGAAAACAGCTTTTTTTGTCCCAATACTTATTAGCTAGCTGTATGTTTTAAATAAGATACCAGAGCTTATGGGCAAAATGTGCCACAGTAATTGCAGACCTCCAACTGAAATATCTAATGCATTTTAACACATAAATCTGGCTAGAAGAATTGAGTTCTGGCTCATGTCTGTAGCAGATGTTTGAGAGCTTTAATATATTTGTAAGGTACTAAATATAAACAGCAAGCTTGAAAAATAATTTAAGAAACTGTAAGCTTGGTAAAATAACCATTGTTCCTGAAGTGAACTAGTGAAATGAGTGTTGCTGATGGCAGCTTCTGCATGTATAATATTAGCTGTTAATTGTGAGTGAAAGCCACTTAAAGCCTTCATGTTATTAGATTGCAGTTTGTGTCTGTTCAGAGGGTGGACTTCTGACTTTGAAAGTACTAAAGAGTAGACAAAATAGAGGTTTTTCCCCCTTGCCAGCCTGCAGGTTGTTGGTGGGGTTGATGTGATTTCTTCTCTTTTCACTCCTGCATGCTGGTGGCTGGTTGTGGCTGTTACCCCAGGAAAACAGGGTCCCAATTCCAGTTTTATGAACCAGTTCCCCCAAAATATGCAGGAAAACCCCAACTGTAGAGTTCACTGGCACTTTGATCAGGTATTGTCCTTATTTGGAAAAATGTTCCTTTTTGGAGGATTGGTGGGAAGCACCGAGTAGCCACCTTGGCCAAGCAGTGGTGCTAACTGGCCATTATCAAAATATTACCTCAGTTTCTTGCTTCAGCTTGAGACTGCCCATGTGCTCTCTGCCCATATAAAATCTGTGGCTGTGGAGATTCCTTGATCAATAGCCTTTGATTTATAGAAAACCTTAACTCACAGAACTAACTGTTCAGAAAGGAGCTTTTCCCTCATCAAATTATATCAAGGAGGAAATATTAGGTATATATTGTTTTTGTAATTTGCCGTCTTTGTTTAATAAGGAAGTAGCATTTTAATAAAGACCAAAATCAACATTTCTGCTATTAATATTGAATTTTAAGACCCAAGAAAGTGATCTAGATAATAAAGATGTGATAAGTTCACACCTTTTGCTTAGCCAAAATGGTTAAATTTGTGACCTGATCATTCATTCCTGTCTCTGAATACCTCATCCTTTTTCTTGCTCCACCCTGACTTTTGCCTCCTGTGATGCGAGTGCTGCCTTGTCCACTCCAACTTGCCTTTCCAGTTAGTACAGCTTCTCCTGCACACAAGCCAGGTGTGGTGTGCAGTCACCGTCAGAGGTTCCTCTCAGGTTGGCTTCCATTCTTTCCCCTTTTTGGCTTCCAGTTTGAGAACCAGTGGAAGCAGAAACAGGGCTTCCACTCCCTCTGTTTCATCTGCTCTGATGTGGCTTTAAGTGTTTTCCTCTGGTGCACATGCTGTCTTAGCTTTCCTGAGCCTTTTCCCTGTTCTCTGCCCTCCTCCTCCCAAGTCATTGCCCATTTCCAGGGTGCCTCTTATCCAGCATTTTTTTCTCAGCCTTGCCCGTAATTTTTTTCATGTGTGTTTTATTTCTGAGTCTATTCAGTTCACTTGTTCACACCTATTCAGATCATTTCCACATCTGTTTTATTCTGTTTTGGGGGGATGTATTCAGTGCAATTTCATTCACTTATAGTTGTCTTGTTTTCAGTTCAAAATTCATACAGTCAGAACTTCTAGGGATGGAGTAACGTACCTGAACGCAATACAGAAGAAGAAGGGTTCACAAAACTAAGTACTGTGGCCAAAATGAGGGATAGGGAAAGCCATTTAACAGCTCACTGGGAGGAGACTAGCATTCTTGTAGGTACCAAACTGCTAAGGAGTCTAGTAGAGAAAAATGACACAGCATCCTCAATTTTTTTGGAAGGCAAGAGGCTGAAGAGTGGGGCTGAGTGGGTCCAGAACCAGTGAACAGCTTGATCCTAACTGGGTTTTAGTGCTTTGTTCTTATATCTGATGCTTTTCAGCTGTGTTTTCATTGTTAAACCCTGAGTGCCAGCCTTTTTTGATATTACTGATACTAGACTGGCTTTGATGTTCAGAGTTAAAGATCCCAGGTTCCTTGACGATGCGCTTGCGTTGATCTGAAAACTCTCCACCCCATGCCACCCCCAGAAGAGGGATTACAGGCATTGCAGGAAGTGGAGGGACAGCTGTCCAATTAAGGCTACTGGGAATTGTGTTAGACACTTTTCTCTGCCCAAGTGTGCATGATAGTTTACTTGAATTGCCCCACAATATTTTCTCTTGTTAGCTGCTGCCTGTTGTCTTTGGGTACCTCACCTTTTATTTTGATTTGTAGGATGGTGAGTGGATATACCTTGAATGTTCTAATGATCTGTCAGCTGCTTCAAAATGGCAGCTCAGATCTGACAAAAATCATCTCAGACTAGGCCTGTGAGAATATCTGTGTCTTTTTCTACTAGCTTTTGGTGATGGTAGTAGGGATAATTCCATTTAATTGTCTAGATTTACTGTGAAAATAAAAACATTAAGATTAGTATATTAATTACTTTGTGTATGGGACAAAGAAGATACTGCATGTTGTTAAAATATGTAAGCCAAATGTTAGTTGGTGGGTTTAGGCTGCAGGGAGTTTTATAAGCATTTGTAATCTTATGCCCGAAGTATTTGAGTAAAATCTACTCAAGCAATTTTAGCATATTTTGTTTTAGCATGTTTTGTCATTTTCTAGCTTTGAGGACCTTGATTTATTTTCTTTAATATCATTGCTTCTATGGAATATATAGGAAATATATGGAAAAAAAAAGTTTCCTGTTTTGTTTTGTCTTGTTTTTTTCAGTAACTAGTGCCCTTTCCACCTCTGTCTCCCTGGATTTTTTTTCTTTCATCACCTTTTCATGCAAAGTATAGACAAACTCATGGAGTTCCTTATTTTGTCCCTGGATCTGCTAAGGGATGGCGTTCTGATACAGCAGTTTCTTCCCTGATGTTATGGGTTCTTCGAGTCTAATCAACCAATGTCTGCAGATGTTGCTTCAAATTCTTTTTTTTCTTGGGCTTTACTATCTTCCTCTGCAGATTTGGATTTGGCTGCTGCTGGAAGGAAAGAGGATCTGTATTTATTGCTTGAAAAGTCACTTCTCCAGATCTGCCTGGGCTGGACTTGCTTTTGTTAGGGAAAAATTCATAGCCTTATTTTGTCTTGTTCTTTCTTTCCTGTATGGCTTCACCTGCTCTTATCCATATACTCTGGATATGTAAGAACTTGACCTGAGCTTTGCTAGTCTGCAGGACCTACCTTGGCTAAATGCAATGAAATTAACTGAAGTCTGAAGTTAGGCTTTTTTTTTTTTTTTCCTTAATAAAACCAAGAATGAAAGAAATACTGCCATTTGCCTGCAGAATTTTGGAGGATGTTGTAGCATTGGATGTACTCAATCTTTAGAAGGCCTATTTTTCAAGAATGAGCAGTGGAAAATTCTTGAATACTCTGCCACTCAGCTGGCAAATCTGTCTTGCTGTAATTCTAGTGGGGTTTTTATCCTCTTGTAATTGTCAGGAAGCGGCAATTCTGTTAATTAAGCATTACTGTTCTTAGAGAAGAGGATTATGCATCAAGTTCTCTGTGTTTGTACAAATTGTTTCCTCAGACACCCTAATCCAGTGTCCTTTTTGAGCTGTTAAAAGAGGGATTTAGGGAAGAAATCTAGATGCAGTTGTTCCTATACTACTAAATCAGTCTGTGTTGGAAAGCTGAAATGGATTCCTTAAAAAAAATAAATTTCAATATAGTTAATTTTTTCACTTCTTTGCATGACCAGGTGTGCTTTTGTGTTTTGAATTAATCTGTGAAGGGCTGTATCAATCCAGCTGTTTTGATAATAAATATTTATTTTTCAGGTTCACACTTTTTAAAAAAGAGGAATAGAACAGGAAAAAATGGCAGCAGAAACTCAGACACTTAACTTTGGGCCTGAATGGTAAGTTTTGTCTGTTTTGTCAGACTCCAGAACTTGTCTAAAAGGATTTTTATTTTTTTTTTCCACTTCATTTGGAGCAAAATTGATTATGGGACTGAATGGGATTTATCTTTGTTTTTTTGTCCTGCTTCACCTCAGTCCATGGCCTGTGATGTAAAGCAATGTTATAAAATTAGTCTTCATTTTGTGAATTGGCAGTGTGTATGAATTGAGTTGGATTTTTTGTTATGTTAATGCATAATATTTACCTTGCTGCCAAGCATTTGAGGGAGGAGTAATGTTTATGATCTCAGAGGTATGCACAGAATAATTGAAGATGTGCTTATTCAGTCTTTCTATGTGATGCATGTTAATAAGGAAGTTCTTAAACTCTCCTCACTGTGCTTAGATCTATAGCTAAGCAAGCTTTTTCTTTTCCTAATTTTAATAAAACCAATCCATGTATGGAATATGGTAAAAGTGTGAGTTTTGTGTCAGTGTCCTGCACGTTTGTATTGAAAAGTGTTAGGAAAAGAGAGCTATTGTGTTCATGGGAATCCATGCGGTCATATAATTTTGTCACCTGTTAGTTTTACAGCTTGTCTGACATGCATTGTCCTGGCTTTTGCTAAAGAGCAATTGCACAGGTGTGATTATTCAGTATTTGTTCCAATTTCTTGTTAAAGTATTGGTGACTTCAGTTACAAACAAAACTTCTGAATGGTGTGGTTTCTGAAGAGTGATTGATCTCCAAGTGTGTGAATGGGAATGTGAGTGGTTATAGGAAATACAGTTGCTGCATAGCATGTGATTAGAACTGTTACTTGAATAACACATTCACTTTTGCTGACACATTTCTATACACAATGTACAGAAATTGGAGAAGATTTAGTGAAGAAGTAAGACATGATTTGCAGCCTGTGAAACAGTGAGAGCTCAGTCTGTTTTGTTAGAATGAAAGAAGGTTAAAGAATGAATTTATCAATTTCTATAAATATACCCACCAGGCAGATATCTTGTGCAGGAGTGCTCTTTGGTGTAAGAGACAGACATTATTAGATTCTTGATGGATGGAAGCCAAAGTTATATTAAAAAAAGAGAAGGGGTAAGGCAGTTCTTAAAAAAAACACATGTACTTCAACAGTAACTTAATTGCTGTATCATAGTAAAGGGACTGTTGTAGTGAATCTCCAGTTAGATTAAAAACCAGATTAGATTATATATGGAAGCATATATTCAGTGAATTAGTATATTTTTACAGGAATAATGGAACATAAGATAGATAGTTTTTCTTTGGGGTTGTGGTACAGTCATGTCTGTACATGACTACATAAGCTGCTGTATCACTTAACAGTGAAACTCTGGATCACGTTTGATCTGATTGGTGTTGAACATTGCACCGAGCCATCAAATCCTTTAAATAATTCTTTCCCAGGCACAATTTGTTTGGAAGTGGTACATAGAGGAACTACCACGGGGTGGCACCAAACTAAAAAATAAGATCAACTTTTGACTTGAAAATTATTTTTTTCTTTCCTGTTTAAAGAGCAATAAAACAAATCAAAGCATGCTTTGATAATTAGGTGAAAGGTAGCCTCTGAACCACTGTTTTAGTTTAGACCTACTTCCCTTTGAAGGATTTTTTGATTGCTGAGAAAAGCTTTTACTGTTTTACTTGTCTATGTTGCCCATCAAAGAGAATGTGAGAAAATTGGCAGGGTTTTGTTTCTTGACACATATCCTTTTGTAAAACATTCCTCAAACTTAAAAATACGAAATATTTGGGTAGCTGAGGAAGTGGCTGTGTAGAATGAGACTAATTCACCTGCAGAGGGGGAATAATGTACAACAGTAAGATGCTACCTGCAAGAACTCGAGTAACTTACTTGTGTGGGATGGGAACAAATGTAATAGCATGTTTATCTGTTACCATAAATTAGATTTATTAGGTAGCTGTTTCTAATTTCTCTGGAGTAGTGTCACTATATTTCGTACATAGATTTTTTTTTAATTTTAGGTTTTATTTATTGACAGCCTAAATTAGATGGTATATGCACTCTGAAACAAAAGCCATTAATTTTAACTTGTGGAAAAGGAATTTGTGGTAAGGGAGGATTCCAGAGACAGAAGAAGAAACTTTGTTATAAAATTTAGTATGCTGTACTGTTAAAGTTCATGAAATATCTGAATAAAGTCTTCCCTTAAGTTAATATTTGCTGCACTCTCCTAGCATGGTAAGAATTTTTCTTGGCAAAAGGAAGCTGTTGTCATTAAGATGTACTGATATGTGTGCGGCCCGTGTAAACAGCTTAGGTAAGGCTTTAGGTGGGTATAGCTGACTTGCTGTATAGCCAATATAAGAGTTTTCCTGGCTAAAGTTGAATTCCTTGATGTGCTCGTGGGAATTTTTTTTCTTGCTCTCCTGGCTGGGGGTGAAACAATGGAGGTTCTTCCACTCTTCCTATCAAAGCACTGAGATTTAGAGTATTGATGTCTTTACTTTCAGTATTGTATTTATGTTTTTGTGTGAAATCTGTAAATGTGCAGAAGAATGGTAGCACAGGTGAAGAGATTCTCAATTCAGTTTTCATTGCTTTTCTGCTTTCTTTTAGGCTGCGAGCTTTGTCTAGTGGCGGGAGTGTGACATCCCCTCCTCTGTCTCCGGCTTTGCCGAAGTACAAACTAGCAGACTATCGCTATGGGAGAGAAGAAATGTTGGCACTTTTTCTAAAGGATAATAAGGTGAGCAGGAAGAGGACGGTGGCCTGATGTGTATATTCCTAATGACAGTCTTGTGATTAAGAATAGTTGTTTGTATTTTGTGATTATGGACAAAGAAATCGCGTATCCCTTGCAATCCCAGATTGAAGAGGGCTGATCGTGGGGGGTTTTCATGTGTGCACTTCTTTGATTGAACTTTTACTAGATCCAATGTTTTTGGGTTTTTTGTTTGTTTATATTTTTGTTTGTTTGTGTGTTACTTGTTTTTTGGTGGTTTTTTTTCCATTTTAGGGGTAACTTTCTGTACCCCAGAGAACAAAAAACCTGATTGCCATATTCAGTCCTACTTTCACAGATGACGGAGGGTTAAACTCTCCTTGCAGCTGTGCAGATTTGCTTGCTTCAGTAGGATTTTATTTAATGTAGTGCGTAATGTTATTTGATTCAGCTACAAAGACAAGCAATAAATCATATGAGCAGATTATCTGAAAAAAACAAGAGGTCTCTATTTATTCCATTTTAAGTCAGTTCACTTTAGCAGGTAACTAGCCCAATGGGAGCGGTCCTCAGGTAGCTCATTTCTCTGGGAATCAGGACAGAAACAATGACATGTAATGCATAAGAGCAGTATAGAAAATCAAGAACTTCCTTCAAACAAAGGTTCTCAGTGGTGTAAAAGATTATATAAAATTTCAGAGATCTTTCAGGCAAATTATTAGTATATTTTACAGTTGTAAACATTGGGTTTTTCTTTAGATGGTGACAGTGGTTGATTTATTGTTGAAGTGGAGTTGGAAGTCTGAATTCCCCTGAGAGCTTAACCTCAGGGAGGGAGGGAGGGACTGCAAGAAATGACGTCAAGATTGTGCCTTGAGTTTGAAATGGAGATGTACACACAGCTTCATGTTCCTGTCCTGTCTTGGCTGTGCTGACATTCTACAATGCTGGGAGCCCTGTGTTGCTTAAACATGGATTTAAGGGCTTTGAATGTCAAAGATGTTTCTAAGTCTGTTAAGTGTGGTATAGCTTAAAGCCATGCTTGAACGTGCAGGATTGTCCTGTTCTACAGGAAACTGTGATTTAAATCTTGGTGCTATGCCTGAATAGGTCAGCCAGTCAGAAGTCATTGTTTTTTGTAGTTTGTGTTTGTTATGTCAGATGATGCTGAGATCTCTGCTCTTGGGGCTGATTCAGGACAACCCCCAAATATCCTGTGTTACAGGATGTTCTCTGATTGTTTTGAATGGTCCAAAAGTATATTTTTTTTCCTATGTGTTCACTAGAAGGCCGTTATGATTAGAGTATATCTTTCTTCTGAATCCACATTTTTGCAGGGTGTTGAGTGATTCTAGTTAGGAAGACTGAGAGGACTTTTGACAGTCATTCTAGTCAGCTAGTAGGTGTCAGCAATGTTCTTAAGCTGTTGCATCTCTAAGAGAGACTGACTGAAACCAGGCAGACTTCTGTTAGCATGTATTTAAATGAAAAAAAATTATTTAGTGTTAAAAACTAAATATTTTTCAAGCAGTTGTCCATTGGCATAATTGGAGCTCACTTGGCTGTACGTAATTGGATGTTCTTGTCCACATTCTCATGGTCACATCTATTGATGGAGGTTCTGAGTCAAAATTAGTGTTAAAATTTATTTGGATTTAAAACATTAGTGTTCTCTAGGTAATCTATACATAGAGTCTACATAGAGTCTCACTACTTGTCTTTTTCCGTGTGTTTTTTTTTTTAGTTGGTTTGGTGGTGGTGTTGTTTTTTTTTTTTACTCTCCTGGTTGGTTTTAAATTGGAGTTGCTTACTTTAAATCAAATGCCTCTGTGCTGTAGGTGGTGGTTTTGTTAATTAAAAATCTGGCTATAAAAATGTGTTGAAGTTAAAGGAAATACTGTTTAATTTACCAGGTGAAATGCCACTTGATTCGAATTTCAGTTGCAGTGGTGTGTAAGTTTGAGTTCTGATATGTGGTCTTGTGGGTGGGTGATGCTTTGGATGCATTGTTTATAGTATTTTTTTTTCTGAGGGTTGTAAATTTGCAGCAGTTATACCCACCCCCAACAAGAGTTACTGGAAGTTCTGGGTAGATGGAGACAGAGTTGGCAGAATAAAAACTTTTGAATCTGTGTGTGTAGAATAATCCCTTAAGTGGAAATACTTGGATGTAGTAGAATGCTCTTTTTCTTTCATATAGATACCTTCAGACCTTCTGGATAAGGAATTTTTGCCTATTTTACAAGAGGAGCCCCTGCCACCACTGGCACTTGTACCTTTTACAGAAGAAGAACAGGTATGTATATGTATTTTTTAAAAACTTTAGATTGATATTAGTGTAAAGACATAATGAAGAGTATGCTTCCATTAAGAAAAACAATAAAATTTGAGATTAGTAGGTCTCAGAGTGTACTAGTCTGAAAGCAAATTAGCGGGAGATTCCAAGTCAGAACTACAATTTAATAGGAAAAATAAAATAAAGGCAATATACAGAAACCCTGCTTTAAAGTGACAGAGAATACCACCTGACACCCTGTTGGTCAGGGTGGTGGTAGCAGTCCGATTAAATGATGGCTGCACTCCTGTTGGAGTGATGAATGTGGTTTTGTTGAAGAGGTGATCCTGTAGAAAGATCTGGTCCTCTGGGAATCCAGTGATAGTGCTCTCCTGGTGGTCTAAGCCTCAGATGATATCAAGCTAGGAAGGTTGGCTTCCTCCTCCTGGGAGGGGGGGGTCTCACAATGGGAGGATGTAATCCTATGGTCATGGGAGACATTGATGGCCCATTAGCGGAGATAGTCCCCTGGAGGGAGTTATGGAGGAGAGAAAGAGCATTGCTTCACCTATTTTAACAGCTTATGAAGATGACAATAGAATACATACCTTTGGTTACACCTTTTCATTGTAACCTAGGACACAGAGAAAGAAATTATGAAAGCATACTGTGTCAGGATCAAGTTTAAATTCTATCCGTGCTCAATTATTGTTTTAAATTAAGAAAAAAGTCTTTTCATCCAATGTTCTGTTGAAGGTAGGTTGTTCAATCCAGGATCCATCTGGGATTCAATCTGTCTGGGAAGTGTTACCTATTGTTAAAATACTCGCCATTTTCAAATCAGTGACATTTACTACAGTTTTTTTCCACCTTCTCTTTGGTAACCAGAGAGTCACGGAAGTGGCTAAGTTCTGTAGCCTCAGTTTTGTGGTCTTTAGAGAACTGATGAAGTTTTTTGACTGTTAACATTTATTAAGAAGATGCAGTATTGTTAACTGCACTGTGAATATACAATTGCTTGTTTATCCCCTCCTTTACTATCTATAGGTATATAGGCACATAGAGATGCATGACAGTAAAAACAGACAGTCCATAAGGATTCCATTTAAAGGATGACTGATCTTGGTAGTTTGAAAGCTCTTGCTTAAATTTGATCCCTAATGGAGAAAACTACCTATCTTCTCTGGATAAGTGCCTCTGACTTTTGACTCTGAACCGATTTCCTCTTTCTGGCTGTCAGAACTTTTGATTTTGCAGTTGCTTTCTGATTTGTCATGTTTCCTAGCACTTTTCTAACTTCATAATACTGTGGTTTGTTTTTTTTGTTTGTTTCTTTTGTAATAGGAAGCTGAGTATTTTTATTGGCTTGAATAATTTGATTTTTGCAAGGGTGTTACTATTTGTTTCTTAAGATACCAGAGCATCCTCCTTCCTTTGCCTGCCCCAGGCTGTTGTGTTTCTGAATTTTTCATTTAATTTTATGCATGGGTGTGTTTTGGCATATCCTCTTCATCTCTTCCAGACTTCCTTTCTCTTCAGAGTTGGTCTGTATTTCTTGTGTCTCTGTAGAATGCTGTCTTTTCACACAAGATACTAATGGATTAGCTTTCAATCAGCAGTTATATTTGAGTTCGCATGGATACACTGTGAGCACTTTGTCATAGTTAGTCTTAAAAGGCAACTGAAATTGAGACTATGCTTTTGTGGGAAGTCTTATTGTAGCTTCTGTTCTTGAGTAGGAAGAGAAAGAATTCAAGAGCAAGCCCCAGAAATGGTCAGCCAGACATACAGTGGCACACCTAAATGTTGAACCTTTGTGTAAATGTCTTTGGACATACTCTTTTGCTGATGCGTAGTGGAGTCCTTCAGGAAGAACTACAGGCCTTTTAGAATATAAGGGGGTGCTGACTTTTGGTGATTGTCAAGATACTCTCTGTGAGGAATAACAGGAGTTGAAGGCTGTGGTATTGAGAGTATGATGATATGAGATACAGATGAGATGGTAAGTGCTGCTGAGCTTCAGGGATAGATGTGGTCCTCTGCTGCGGTGCCCAGTATTTCACCATTCTTGAAAGCTCCTGCGGAGTTGGTGTATACTGTCTCGCTGCTTTTTCCTGCTCCTTTTCACCTGTAATCATACAGGAGCCTTTAAGCAGCTTAACAAGTCTCTAAAATCTCCACAAAAATCATAATCTGAAAGAAGAGGTCTGTATTCCCCTTTTAAGAAAACTTGTCCTTTAATGCTTTCTGGGGACCCAGAGGATGTGAACAATCTGGTTTTTCATGTCCTTTTTTTTCCCCCGGTTTTCATGACTGATTTGAGGTACCAAGGGTTAGAAGTTAGAACTTCTGGTGTTTGTTCCCCATGACATAACATTGTTTATTGTTAAGAGTCATGTTCAGAAAGTGATCTTGAAATGAATATTAACGGATTTGCTGCTTGCTGTGGCACAGGAAAGTTCTTGAAATTCAGATAGCCAAAAGAGAGTTTAAAAGACCTTTTTACCCCCTCAATGAGCATTTAGGATAGAATTGTTGTCTCAGAACATGAGGAGCAAGGCTTTGGGAGTCCTTAGAGGAAAGGCTGATCAGAACAGTGGTACTTTGACATAGTGTCAGTTGCAGCTGAGTCTGTTAGGATTAGTTTGGCCTTAGATTCAGAACAATTCCTGATGTGTTATGCACCTGATGGCACTGCAGTTGTATGCGTACTATGGAAGGAGCTTGTCTCAACCTGATTTAAAGATGTATTATCTAGGGATGGATGACGGATCATGTCAGCTACATTAATTTAAACTTAAATGTGCTTAGTCTTGTAGTATTTAATTAGATACTTAAGGCTACAGTGTTCCCTCTAGCAGGACATGGACATGCTTTGGGTGGAATTGCTGGTTCTTTTTATGTAAAATGTTGCTTTTCTGAAGATAAAGTTGTTGAGCTAACCCAGAGTTCCACTGATTCACCTAATGTAATGAAATACAATATATTTCTAATCATAGATTTATCTAAGATATGTTTGCAGGGTAGTCTGTGTTGAAGCAAAGAGGGTTTCTGCAGATGGCTTTAACAGGGCTTTCCATCACAGAGCACTGGCAATGTGCAGCAAGTGTTCCTTTGCTTTTCCCACTGCTCTCCTTTTTCCTATTTGCATTAGGGGAGAATTTGGTTGTCTTAATCTTACCAGCTTGCATAGTAAGGGAGGTTCAAACTCTTGCTGAATATAATAGAGATCCTTTCGTTTCCTCCTTCATTATTTTCCTGACATCTGCTTCATAAGACATCTTCATTTACTGCTAAAGCTGTTTGGCAGTGGCTTTGTTCTTTGGTGTGCATTGTCAGCATTGGTCATTGAAGGAATACACTGATCAATAGTAGGGCAATTTTTGCCTTTTTGACTTTGCTTTATTATTGCTTACTGTGATCTTATCATGTGGGTTCTTACCACTATGCCTTCACTGCAGCTGACTACAGAGGGGAGGGAGAAGTTGCTCAGAGTTCACGCAGACAAGTCAAATTAAAAATGAATTGGAAAAGAAAATCAGATTATTACTTTGTTCTGACAGGAAGAATAAGCCATAAAAAAAAGAGGACTCTCCTGTGTAAGACAATGATTCTGATAAACAGCTTAAATATGTTTTTTTAGTGAGGTATTTTAGCGCTTCACAAAAAACCAGAAGTATCAACACCTGGAAAGGTCACCAGCATTAGCTCAGAGGCGGATGGAGAGGTGGTTCCTTTTGACTTGCAGTTGAAATAGTTGCTTTAAACTTTAAGAGCTAGCTCAGAAAACAGATTTACTGGAGGCTGACCTTGCTTTTTTGCCATGCATGACTGCATTTTTTTCCCCTCAAGTCTAATTAGTTAACGAGTTCTCTCTTGAAGGAAGATCTGCTTTTATAGGGAGCATATATCAAGCAGTTTCTGAAATGTTTCTCTAATGTATTAAAACTCCTGTTGGCTTTGATCTTGGTGATTTAAAATCTAAATAGTATATAATCACTTGTCTCATTGTTCTCTGAAGACTTTCAAAGTAGTAGTAATTCAGATGAGTTGATGTAAGCACCTTGGCTTTAAGTTCCTTTCAAGAAGCCTGATTTAACAGCTGTTTGGAGTCCTTTGCAATCTTATTATTCAAAACTTACACTCAGAAAGCATGTGTCAATTCAGGTTTACTTGTTAATGTTTCTGAACATGCTTCAGAGCTCTTTGGTCCAGTTTTCCAAGTATTTGTGCTCAGAGAATAGCGTCAGAGTTGGTTATATTTATCCTTTCTTTATTGAA
This sequence comes from Parus major, assembly GCF_001522545.3. NCBI lineage: Eukaryota > Metazoa > Chordata > Aves > Passeriformes > Paridae > Parus > Parus major. The sequence goes on from NC_031778.1 coordinate 6,107,977, forward strand.
ATAGCTTTTTCTTTAGCAATTGTTTTATATTAAGCTAAAGTTGATTTTTACTGGTGTTTATTTTCTTATAAAAAAGAGTATCACTTAAATTTCAGAAGCTTTAAGTACACTTAGTTTTTCCTAAAAAATATGTTACTCTTATGATATTTAGAGAATAAAAAAAGCCTTATTTCTTCAAAGGAGAAGGTAAGTAAAGTAGGTATATGTAATTTTATTTAAATTCTTTTGGTCTTTACATGTTCCTTCTTTGCTTAAGAAGTAAGTTTAGAATTGGTATGAATTATTTGTGTCAGGTATAGGTAGGTGCCATTCTCTTTTTGTGGCAGAATGTGTGTTAAACACTGATTCAACTCTGATGGCTTCTGTGCTGGCATCACCTGATAAAGGAGTAGGTGTTCAAATGCTTACCTCAGAGCATAGAAATCTCAGCTAAGTAACTTGGAAATGATAATATTGTCCAAGATTCTTTTATAGACTGCTTTGGCTGCTCACGTGTCCATGGAATCCTTTTCCTTTTCCAGTGTTAATTGCACAGAATTTGTAATGAAAACAAAGTCAAATTTAAGATAATGGTAAATGTTTCTGTTTTTTCTTTTTGTTTCGTTGGGTTTTTTGTGTATTTGTTTGTGGCTTTTTGTGAAGGTTTTTCCAGTCAAATCTGACCATGACTCTTTCTTCTTGGCAGAGAAATTTCTCGATGTCTGTAAACAGTGCTGCTGTCCTGCGGTTGACGGGACGTGGAGGAGGAACGGTGGTAGGGGCTCCTCGAGGTCGAAGTTCCTCTAGAGGTCGAGGTGAGCTGCCGGTGGGATCTTCTGCAGTGGATCCAGGTGATCCAGGTCAAAGGGATATTAAGTGGAGCTTGGCTAGAGCCATGTGTTTCATGCACAGTTTTTTTTTCGCTTAAAGCTCTGAAACATTTCCAACAAGATGGTGCTTGAGAATTAATATTGTGTTTAGTGATGATTCTGCACATCTTAGCGTGCAACTGGTATCACTGTTATAAGCCTTTGCCAGGTTGGTGGGTGGGAAAGCAAAAGGGAAAGATAGTTTTGGGGCGGAATATGAAATTCTATGGTTCAAGATTGTTAAAAATAACTTTATTAAAAGCATAAAAATTTGTAGGGAGAGGGTAGAAAAAAAATCTGTGAATGTGTTTAAAATATCAAGGTTGTAGTAGATTGTGTTCAGTGTTCTGAAAAGCCATCTTCATTTGTTAACATCCTGAGCATAAACAGTTAATGAAAATATGTAATTGAATTTGGGAGATGTTTGAGTCTTTCCAGTTTTAGTGCATCGTTGTAGTTGATGTCTCATGCAGGATCACCTCAAACAATTACAAATGAATAGAGAAAATGTCCTGAAGCCATATTGCTAAAGTCAAATCAAATTGTTAAACCCAGAATTGATCTTAGCAATTCCCTTTCAATGTGTGTATTTTTGTGAACTCTTATTTGGGGGGCTTTATATATAAATATGATGGGTTGCATTTAGAATAATGGGAAGCTAGTAACTTGGAAATACTGAGTAAATAATCTTGTAACCTCTGTCTTTACAGGTGCTTAGGTGAGGTTTTTCTTAGAGCCCTTTTGAATTTAATTCTACATGTTTTTAGTGGGTGATATTTTCAATAAAGTCTTCAGAAAGTACTTCATATATAATTACATGCTTGGCCAGAATTTTGCTATGACTTAATGTTTTTTCTTATTTCTGTTCTCATTCCTTAATCTTGCTTTCTTTTTAGTTTACATCTCTCAGATATTTGTAAATTGTTGTGGTTGCTTCCCAGCTAAGATACAAATTTAAAGCTTTATGGGACTATCACTAGATTTTCCTGTTGCTTCCCCTTTGTTTGCCATTGTATTTGCTCAAATACTCAGGGTTTCATTAAAAAGTGTGCATGTATCTAGATGTGTGTACTCATTGGGGAGTTACTGTTTTTTTGTTTTATTTTAACGTATGTGCTTCTACCACTTATGTTTCACTTTGGCTTGGAATACATGTATTGGCTAGTTTTTTTTACATGCATCAAGAATTAATTCTGCAAATTAAATTATTTCTGCTTTAAATTTGGTGATCTGAGATCATACACCTACTAGTGTGCTCTCTAGTTTCAATGTCAAGATACTTGGACCATTTCTAATTTGGCAAACCCCTTATTTTGCTTTCTTTTGTCAAATTTCTCTTTGCTTTCTTGCTGCACTACTAAGAATGTCATCCTTATGCAGTGAGCAGTGTGTTGTTTTTTAATTGCCCCACTAGTTTCAATGAACTTGTAAGGCTAAATGTGGCAGAATATGGCTTCTAATTCAGTAATTCTATTATTGAATCTACTTGTATTCATGACTGTTTGGAAGTAGTTTGATTCCTTACCTTTTAGTGGACAGAACTTAAAATGTACACAGTATTAAGACTGTTTGAAAGCTGATGCATGTATTCCTGGTTTCCCATAGTTCATTTTTAAGATTTGTTAAGAAATACTAGCAAGAACTTTGTTGTAAAATGAATCCTTTTCACTTCCTTTTTTGTTTTACCCTAATTTGATCTTCTAATGTGTTGGAATTGTTATATGGTGTACTTGTTAGGTTGCTCTGACTGAGCTGTAAAGGATGCATTTCTGCAGTAAATTTCTCCAGCTTTCTGAGCTTTCCTTCTTTCTGGTTACTGCTTGTTTCTTCCACTCTTCCCTTCCTCCCATGAGCAATTAGTGCTGGGTTCTAGGCATGATGAGTCTTCCCAAAGTTTCTATGTTTCAGCAAAGAAATTAAGGTTTCTGCCAGGACAAAACAGTACCATTTTCATAATTACATGCATGATGCTGTTTTAGCCAAGGACTTCTTTCCCATAGTTATTTATTAAAATTCAATATAGGACTGTTGACATTTACAAAAATGCTGCTTTTAAGTAGCAGGCTTTAAATGCAATTTTGTTTTTTCAAGTTACAGTGAAAAGGACTTGAAATTTCTTGGGAGTTTGTTCACTAAATGAGCTGCCTCACTTAACAGTTGGAAAACATTTTTATCGCACTGCAAAATTGCTTGGGTTCAAAAGGTTTTCTGGTGTTTTTCATGAACTTTAGACAATTGTATGCAGCAAAGCTGCTGCTGAGTCAGTGTGGGCTTCAGCTTTACCAAAATGAGATTTCTGTCTTGAAGGGACTTGCACCACAGTAACTTTATAGAGGAATTTGCATGTGTGATTAGATTTGTTAATGAAGATCCCTGACTGAGGCACAAATCACGGAATTGTGTTCCAGCATTTGAGAGCACGAGAGGCAATCTGTGGTGGATTAGCAAAGGAAAAAAGTGCTGGTAAAGGAGTCTTACGGGTAGAACTCTAAATGGGATTCACTTACCAGTATTTAAAACTGAAAGATAACACTCAAATATTTTCTGGGTAGTCACCCCAGCTTTTACTGACAATGGTCATGTTGTGATGATGAGAATGCGATTACTATGTGGATGTTGCTTTGATTTTTAGTCTGTTTTTTTAGTTTTGTTGTTTTTTTTTTAAAAGAAGTTGTAGTCTCTGAAGAAACCAAGTACTTGCACGTGACTCTTTTCTAATTGACTTGTTTTCCTGGGAGCTCCCTGTGGTGTGCCATTAAGCCCTGTGCTTTGTGCTGGCAGGACTGGAATGTCAACATTCATGAATAAGAGCCTCAGATGAGGAGAGATTTAAATAGTCCCTGGAATGGGCTGTAAGCTTACAGACACCTTATTTTGTAGCTGTTCTCCCTTTTGGTTAAGACTGTTAAGAAGGGTCCTTTGCTTCCTGTTAGAGCTTTTTCCCCACCCACCCTCTTTGCCCTTTGTAAGCTGTTTTTGCTGCTGTTGGAAAGTGTGTCAGTGGCGTGAAAGTGTAATGTTCGCATATCTAAATAGGAGTAGTTGCACTATAGTTATTCCATTTTTCCTAAACAGTATTATGGTTGTGATTGTAGATCCTGAACTCCAGTTATACTGTAATTTCATGAATTTGCTTCTTGCATTCTGTGGGGTTTTGTTTTTGTTTTTTTTTTTTGTAATGACAATTAGAATGACAATTTGTGCTGCTTCTTTTCTTGCTTGTGTCTTACATTTTTACTTAAATTCAAACTTGTCTATTTTTCAGGTAAGAGACTTAGCTGTTCTGATTGCACTGTCCAGTGGGTTGATGTCCTCATCCTGAGGTTTTTGAGAAATTATTGAAATACAAATTACACATTTGTTCCACTCCGTTATTAAATGGAAAGGTTTACTGGCATTTATTGAGTTTGCATTCAGTACTTTGTGCAACATATGCACTTAGTCTGCTGCTTGTGTGCCAGGTATTTTTTTTTCACAAGTGACATTCTATTTAAAATAAGCCAAGGAGTGTAGAAGCAGAATGTCAAATGGTGTGCTTGCATGTGTTTTATCCTCTCTGCAGACATTTCTTGTGCATTCTGTGACCAGCATTAGCTGTGCCTTAGTGTGCACTTTCAGGTCAGACCCCCCACCCACACAGTAGTTGCTGGATGACTGACTTTGCACACCACAATTTCCCTTGACTGGCTACTTCTCTTCTGTGGCTTGATAGGATCCATTTGATGCTTCCCACACTGTGGTCTGTTTGGTGTCTGCTGGGGCTGCACATGCACTTCTGCTTGGCACTGATGGATGGGCCCATGTTGTTTCTACACATGGATGGGGTGGCAACACAGCCAGGGCAGAGGTGTCTTGAGTAGTCCTGTCCAGTATTATGGAGTGTCATGGCAGCTGAGTGCTGTGACCCCACAGGCAGCCTTAACCTGAATGCCGAAGATCAATTGTTTAGACATTTTGTAAGGTTATCTTTTAATATAGACCATTTGGTGACTATTGGCCACAATACGGGAGTGGTGAGTTGGGGGAGGTTTTTCAGGCTGTGATTTCACACACTTTTAAATGGCCATAAGCCATGCTGCTGGTAAAACAACTGATTCTTGCTTTTGTTCGGGACACTTGCTTTATTTGCTGGTGATATGGGACATTTCAGCAGCATTCTGGCTGTGGTAGTGTGTGTCTACTCCCAGCAGGCAGCGTGCACTCACCCTTGCTCACCCTGCAAGGGGAGCGCTGCATGCTGCTGCTCACTGTACAAGCATGCTTTGTTTTTGTTGGGAAAATGTATGCAACTTACCACCTCTGCTACCTCAGAGACAGGAGATGAGTCAGTGCCTTTGTTCTGTTTTGACTCTATGAACTACTTTTGTTTTATTATCTCTTGTGCGAGGAAGGAAGAGAACTTTCCTGTAGTGAATAAGTTAGGCAAAGATTGCTATTGCATGAGCTGCTGAAACTTTTCTGGCTTTTATTTGCGAAGAATAAAAACTTAGAGTCCTTTTCCAGGATTTTTGGGGACTCAAAATGCTTTAACTGGATAAATACCATGCTATTTTTGATGTTGTATCACCTCTTCCTGTTTCTTGCCTTTGCAGCTTGTTTTACACTTGTGACTATGGTCAACCTTGTAGTATCAGACTTGCCATAGCGAAGGTGTTCCTAATAATTCTCATGGGTCTGATGCTCATTTCTCTTCTCTTACCTTAAATGCTCAGTCAGCTCCTCTGCCTGCCCCTGAGTTTGTGTAAAAACAGCTACACTGATTATGGCATAGGTGTGCTCAACTCCATAGTGTCCATTAAGTAGCAACAGCCAAAAGAAGGCATCTTGGCAAAAGAGTAAGGACTGAGAAAAACACAAAGGTGAAGAGGCTTAGCTGCCAGGTGTTTGCAGCTCAGCATATTTCCTGAACCAGATGTGGTCTCTGTTAAGGAATTTGGTTCATCTTTTTTGAGTTTGTCCAGTTTTCATCTGAACTTAAGCATCCTCAAAATTCTGTGGTAAGGAAGGCTGCTTCTCTGTGATTCTGGGAGATCTGCCACTGATCAGCTTTGCTCTTGATAAACCAGAATAGGTTTCTCTAAAGAGGATGTTAAAATTGTTCCTTATACACCCTGCAACCTGTTCTGCCTGATACAAAGGCAGTTGTGTATTTAAACACCCTGACTGGATTATCTGTGGATCACTTTTCTTTTTCTCTGCCTGAAAAGCAACTTTCTGCCCTTTTCTTCTGCTACCCCTTCTAAGAGATTTGGTATAGAATAGTAGAGAAACTGTTGCAACTGTCTCGTTTATTGCAAATTTTTCTAGTCATAAGATACTGAAACATGGTATGATTCCTTGATGCTTCCAGGTGTCTTTAGATTTTAAATGTAGAGGCTTTTTATTACTACTTTCTTCAGAAGACTATAGGAACTGCAGTCCATTCTTAAGGTGTTTGTGTCCTGTTTCATTTGGTCATTCTGTCTTACTCCTGCAGATCCCTGGCCAGGTTTACATCTCGTGCTTTGAGGTGTTTTTTTCTTTGAAGCCAGGAGGAGAGAAATATGAAAAGATTGATGTTTGAAATACTCACCCAGCCCAGAATTCCTGTTACCAGGTGCTTTTTAGGTTCTAGAAGTTGACTGTAGAGACTGCACATGTATGTAGGCAAGGCATTATCCTGACAACTAGCTGATAAAGGTTCCACTTGTTCATCTTCTTCCCATGAGATCTTGAAATGGTAAATTAGCTGATTAGAAACCTGCCATTTCTTCTGCTAGAGCACTGTGTGAAGCAGTGTTTATCTTTTGTAGATCTGGAAACTTCACCCCAGCCATTAATCTAACCAGTGCTGGAAGTTGTTTTGAAGGGCTGGGGATATATGTGGGTGTTGGTTTTTTGTTCTGTGGGGCTTGTTGTCTTTTACCCGAACCACCCTCTGCCTTCTCAAGCCCTGAAGATGTGCTTTGCCATGATTTGCTTGAGGATATGTCTGCAACTTTTTGGCTTGAAGCTTGGTACTTCATAGTACCAAGCTTCTCTTCTATAGAGAATCATTTACTGAAAAGGTCAGTAGGATCATTTTTAATCTAGAGCTAATGTTCTTCGTTCTGACCTGCCTAATAGCCATTCTGTGATCCTTCTTTCTTCCCACTGATTCTGGGGGAGATTTTTGCTGGCAGTCACTAGAGCTTAATAGTGGTGATGCTTCCTTCTCCTATATGACCTTTGACAGCAATAATTAGGAGTACATCCACAGTGCAGTGCCATTATACTGGAGTTTGCTGTTAAAAGTAATCTGACTTTTGTGTGTGAAGCACACGTGTAATGTGGATGTTGTGTGAACAATGCATACTTTACTTGGTAATTTCTCTTGGGTAAGTATCTGTGTTTTTCTGCATCATATTTATTTCAGAATTGTTTGCTTGTTCTGTCTGGTCTTGCATTTCTTGATAAGAATTTTTGCATAAGACTCTTTCTTCAGTCGTTCCTTTTTCCTTTTGTCCCAGATAATTTTGCTGGGGCTTAGGACTGCAAGATTAGTTCTCAGTGACACCAGGAAAGGGAAACCTACCTGATTCTTTCAACTTCTATTATTATTTATACAAACACTTGTGTTTTTTGTCTTTTCAGGCAGAGGCCGAGGAGAAAGCGGTTTCTACCAAAGAAGTTTTGATGAAGTGGAGGGTGGATTTGGGCGAGGAGGGGGCAGGGAAATGCACAGATCACAGAGTTGGGAGGAAAGGTAACAGAACTCTAGCCCTTAAAGTTTTTTATACACATCTGTTCAGCTTCCATTTGTTCCTTTTGACTTCATAAAAACACTTTAGGAAAGGTAATTAGTTAATCTGTGAGTAAAGTGTCTGAATTTCTAAGATGGAATCTATCACAGTAATGTTTCTTGAGGCTCTGGAGAAAGTAAAAGAACATTTCTTGTAAAGAATTTTTCTGCCGAGCTCCTGGGAGGAAGGAGCTAAGTACTTTAAGAGAACATAAATTACAGCAGTTGCAGTGGAAGTGCTGGTGCTAAGGATTTCCTTCAGTTTTAGTCTTGACATTGCTCAGTACTTAGGGGCACATTTGAAAACATACCCAGTTCCCAAGGGCCGTGTGTGTATTGATGCTCCAGAAAATTTCAGTTGTCACTTGGACCTCTAAAGGTACTGTCCATCAAGCTCCAATTTAAAAAAAGTTCCCACCAAGTAAAGAAAACCTGCAAAACCTATACCTAAAATGAGTTTTTGGAGTAGTTCCAAACCCTTATTTGAAACTTCTATTCTGCCTTTCTAGGGGAGACAGACGCTTTGAAAAACCAGGGCGAAAAGATCCAGGTATGGTTTTGTTACTGTGTGGGCAGAAAATGGGAGGGAGGAGCAGGGTGTGTTTGGGGGAAGGGACCTGTACATATATCAACCTTTCTTATTGCTCCAGGTATATTGTTGATACAAGATTCATGTGCCAGGTTGCTAAGTGTGTTCTCAAAGTGCTGTTTCTCCTCCTTTGTGTTGTTCTTAGTATTAAATGTAGTAGATAAGAAACACGTGGAGTAAGAAGGTTCTGCTTATTTAATTAAGTTGTGATGTCTACAACTGGAACTAAGTTCCTGTACCTCTGTGAAAGAAGCCTTTGCTGATGAACAGGCGTGCTGTGGTAATACGCCTTTAATCAGTGCAGCTTTAAACATTCCTGGTGTGGGCTGTTTTGGTACTCAGGACTTCTTGACCATTTGAACTTTTTTTTTGAACGCTTACTAGTGTGAGGGAGATCCCAGCAGTGTCCTGAGGTTCCCATGCTGATGGGATTTACTGTTGATCAAATTAGTTAAGTCATCATCTGAAACTCCTGTTCAGTCTGGTTATCTGCTCTTCTGTCTCTTGTTCCTCCACTATTCTGGTTCTGAAATGCTTCACACTAGCTAGATGTTCTTTAATTGTGGCCCAGTACATCTGAACATCCAACCAAAATTGAGTTGGAATGGGTTTGTCATCTTGGAGATGAAACAGACATTCTAAGGGTGGTGAGAACATCAGGGCAGCTCTGGCTATCTGGGAGCTTCAGTGACTTTTGCTGTGTGGGCTCATCTGTTGCTCATCTCTGGTACGCCCATTCTCTTTCTCCATGGCATGTTTCCATGTGCATGGAGCACATCTGTGCCTGCTGAGAGGTTTTCTACTAGTAAGAGCTTACTGACAATGTGTCTTCTCTATTTAGGACCCAAGGAATCTTTGGCTTTGCTAAAGGAGTTTTGGCTTCATATCTTCCTTGGTAATATGCTGAGAAAGCATAGATTAGAAGAGATAATTGCAGGTTGAATTTAAAGACAAACTCAAAGAGATCTAATTGCAATTAGAAGTTGACAGGAATGTATTTTAATCCCTGTGTAGCTGTTAGTATTGCAGTAAGAGTAGCATAAATTGCCATATTTATAATATTATGTGTTATCATGCTGACACATGCCATAGGAGTTTGCTTTCAAAGGCCTTCTAGTCTTCTCTCTATATAGGAATTGATATTCACAGCTTCTAAAGAGTGCTATTTTTTTTCCACTTGTTAAGTTGAATGTCGACACAAAATTTACATGCGTATGTTTTCTGCATTGTTCACATTCCGCACAAATTATCAAAATAATTTGATACTGGTCAGAGATTGAGCAGTTTTAAATGTCACTAGTGAAGCTTCGAACTTTCCGTGTATCTTTATATTTAGAAATTTTTAAAGAAAAAATGAAAATAGGATAAAGTAACTACTACTGAGATTTCAAGACTGCATTTTTTACAAAAGAAAAATGGATGTAGAGGTAGTATCTACTACAGTTGATTTATTTATTTAGCTCCTTGATGTTGTGATTAGAAATACAGCTATTCCAGTTTCAGGCTATAGAATACACCACATTTCTGATAAAGATGGAAAAAAATATTACATATTGGTATAGGATCAGATGTATTTCTCAGCTGAAATTGAGGACAATTTACAGTGTGCAAAATGTCCTTACAGAAGTTGACTTCTGCCAGAGGATAATCTGCAGCTAGTGTAGAGCATTTTGTGTTTATAGCAACTGCTAGTGATCAGGGCTATTGAATGCATCTTCTTCCAAGAACTGTTCCCTAGGGAAGATGGTGTCCTTGATGCAATTTGTTGGAAGCTCATTGTGAGAGATGAAGTGCTTATTCTCAAATTATGAAGCTTTTTGAGTACCTAATTGCTCTTCTTTAGTCTCTTGTATTTCTCTGCTAGTCAGTATGAGGCAAAAGACCTTCAATCTTTCTGAAATTTCGTTATAAAAACATTGTTTTAACTATAGCATTAGAGGTTAATGTTGCAGTAGGTGGGAAGACCATTTCTCTCCCCTTTACGTCCAAAGACAGATAAGGTGGAGAGCACAGAAATATTGATAGAAAGTGTTTGTCTATTCTGTCTCAAGCCTTGGTTAATTACAAGTAGTTATTGTTATGTAATGGCTTCCCAATGACAAAATATCTTGAGTGTGAGAGACGGATACAGATGTGCCAAAAGTCGTCCCAGGTTAATAGCAGGCACTAGTATCCACACAGAGCTAAGGAAGCAGAAAGGAAAGGAATTGACATACAGATGATAATTCAGGATCACATGCTTTACCAGATGCCTGTACTGGTTTCTGTTGCCTTGGTTAAACTCCTTAGTTTAGGATTTTATTCTGCAATTTTACCATGCTTCAGTTTTTCCTTGCTGTTTCATAGGGCCTTAGATTCAGATTACATAATTTACTGAGTTGCCAACTGTTTCATGTTCTTTGTTGTGGATGATCCCATTAGAGAATTATTAAGAGATCAAATATTTTAAACATTTCTGGATATTTGTAATGGAGAACACTGCAAGAACCCTCAATTAAAAATCAAGAGATTAAAAAAGTAATAGAAATTTAACAACTTCTTCTCAAATATGATCGGTATGCTCTTTTTAAAAATTAATGATTGCTTTTTCAGTGGTCACAACAGTTTGTAAGGTCACATTTGACTGATTCTCAGCATAAGCAGTGTCTGTTCCTGGTTTCAGCATGCAGATTGAAGATGCATAAAGTATTTGCAAGTTTCTTTTGCAGATTGTCACAGTTTTACAGACTTCACTTAGAACCCAGATTGTTTCTGGAAGGCTGAGGCCATTAGCAAAGAAAATGAGCAAGTTGCTTTCTTGAACATGTCTGTCTCTTCACAAAAGCTGCTTAATTTTCTGTGCATCCTCCTTACTAATACCAGCTTAGTAGATGAAGGGATTTGATTAGTTACCAGCAGTTAGAAACTGAAGTGAATAATTGTTATGTAGTTGAAACAAACCTCTTAGTAAGTCAGTTGTAGAACCTGGTTGAGTTCCGTTTAATGTGTGGGTTTTGGTTAGGTTCAGAAGACCTGACTATAAAAGGTGTGTTCAAGTTGATATAAAAATTATGTTGAATTTCTCTGAATTGTACTTTCCCTCACTCTGCTTGTCTTGTTCTCCTGCCATGCCTTGCTGGCAGGAGGTGCATTCACAGAAGGTTCATCACCAGTTCGCTCTTACTGTGTTAAAGCATGGAGTTGGTGCATCAGAATCCATCAGCAATTTTCCTAGGCTTCTACTCCAATTTGGACCATAGCATATTTCCAGTACCTTCAGACATCCGTGATTCACCACTTCTCTGGAACTGTAAAAGCAACTTTAATGTATTTTCTGGCCTTGTGAAGTAACTGCACAGTTCTTTGTCTGATCTGCTTCTGCAGTATCATTCTGCTTTGCATTCCAAAATCTAATATTTGAAGATTGCATTTAGCGTATACTAACAACACATTTTTTCTTTATACTTGCTGTTGTACTCCCTTTTAAACCAAATCTATAAAGATAATTATTTTAAAACCAGGACAACTATAAAGTATCAAGTCATGTAGAAATCAAACAAAACAGCTCACCTTTTATTAGATGAGAATTGAAATTAGAAATAGCTTTGTATAACTTTGGCTCTAAATCATGAGATTATAGTCCCATATGATATATGGGAAAAACAATGCCTCACCCAGAATACTGTCAAACAGAATACTCAGTACCTCACACAGAATGCTGCCCTATTTCAGCATTGATATGGGAGCCTGTTCTCCTGGTCTTGCAATAGTTTTTAATTTGTAGGACTCTTATCAATGTCTTACATTGACAGAGAATGTGGAAAAAATGCAAGAAATAATTAAAAATTATTTGTGTTGACACATGGGTGGAAAAGGGCTCTTTAAACTGTGTATGAATAAACAGCTAAACAAACTGTAATGAAAAGGGATGAAGGCAGTATAACTTGATAGTGCTGCTCTCCAAGCTCCACCATAGTCATGAATGCTTGTCCATAGAATTCAGTTCAAAAAAGATTTTCTGAATGTCTGTGATAAATTAAATCTGAAGTCTGCAATGGGGAAGGCAGCACTTGAACTATTTTGGAATGAGAGCTCAGTTGGAGCAAAAATGTGGCCCTTCTGCCTCATTCCCCAACTGTGGAATGCTTCTGTGGGGTGGCTCTCCATTTTCCCAAACCCTAAACCAAAGTAGCTTTTTTGTCTACCCTGTTTGGGTTATGAACACACTTCAGTGAACAGTTTTGTGACTTGAGAATTCGGTTTAAGCTACCTCATCAGATTGAGACCATTTCTCCTGCTGCTGACCGCTGGGGTGAAGTTAAGAGGAAGTGTATTTGCTAGTGTCTTATGATGTTGTCAATAAAAGTTGCTATTTATGCCATCTGGGTTTCTGGGAAAAGTATTTTACTTTTGAAAGGTAACTTTAATTTTATTTGGGTGTTCAGGTATGAACACCTAATAGGCAATGCTTTTGTTAAGAGCTTGGAAATAGTTATCCATCATTGTGTTTTTCCTTTAGCATCTTAAATTATTTAGGAGCTATAGAATGGCATCTTAGTTGCAGTAGGTTTATGAGGCACTTAAATACAGAAGTCTCATGTATAGTTTGTTTTGATTTTTTATTTCAAAATTGATTCAAGGGTCTCTAAATATTTTTTGTACGGTGTGTACAGGCAAAGATTGATGTTAGAAAGCATAAAATATCAATGGATGCAGTTCTACTTCTCATATATGTAGTGCATCCTTCTGAGTCAGATATACTTGAGACAAGCAACACAAAGGTGAAAACATGTGGAATGTATGGGGCTTTAAAAAAACCCTCCACATTAATTCATTAAAAGCGGTCTTTTTTTTTTTTTTTCCACTGCTAAATTTATTCAGTGTTTTCAAATCAGAAAAAATTTCTATTGCAGTATTTGTCATATACAACCAGATTTTTGGATAGTGTCTTCATAGACCTGTCTGGGAGTGAGATGTTCTCTTATTTAGCAGAATGAGGAACTGCACTTAGTATTTACAATTTTGCTTAATAAGCACACCTGGAGTGCTGTTCACTGTCATGAGAGATTGGCAGGATTATCAGCCATCTGAAAAATGATGGAAGTGTGTATTCCCAAAGAGGTAAGAGAATAGAAAAGCTAGGCTCTTGGATGAGTAGAGATACTTATACCAGAATTCATGTGTTTACTGAATGACCCCATATTGTTTTCTCCATTTGTTTTGTTGTCCATTTTGTCACAGGCTGGTTAATTATGACTTTGGTCAGCTTTGGGAATTTTGAAGATCTCTCCTTTCAGGGTCAATGTGGCTTTAATCATAGTCTGGTGAATTCAGCAGATAGCTCTTTTAATTTCCCAAGAATTAGTACTGTGAGTGATGCACTTGACTTCATCCTGGATGGTTAATGCAGCCTCTCCTCAGTGGGCACACAAGTTCTTTTCACTTTGTATCTCACGTTGTAATGAAAAGGATGGGACTGCAAGAGAGATCACTAGAAGATGGCAGGGCAGGCAAGGAAGTAAGTTTTTAAATGGAACCCGCAAGTTTAATGTAATAATAATTAAAAAAGCACAGAGTTCAAGGTCTGTTTACTCTGTGAGGCCAGTCTCAGAGAGCTGGAAGCTGTCGGTATGCTGTCCATTGATGCGGATCTCCTTGTCAGTCCTTTTTGGACTCTTTGAGTCAGCTGCAGCTGGAAGCTCAGGAATAGTCTTGTCAAAATTCTCCATCTTGATCTGGTATTCACCTTTGGCATTGCGGGCTAGCAGGGAGGCAAAGCGGTGGTACACCAGGATCTCTGATGAGAGGTAGGATGTTCTCCTCTGACACATTTCTCCTGTGCCTTCCTGCACAGCTGACAGGAAGACGACCAGCTCAAAATGGTGAGGAGCTTCTCTTTGAAGGAGGGCAGCCAGTGGGCTGGATGCAGTGATGGAGTGGTAGTAGGTCAGTGGGAAAATGAAAAAAGGACACTCATCTGCAGTGATGCTGTCCAGGTGGAAGTCAATGCTAGTTTGGTGCAGCTGCCCATTCTCTTGTTCTTGGTAAAGTATAGCAGAGATCTGGATGCTGGTCAGGGGGCTGGAGCGAGTGTTGGCCACCTGGAACATGAGGTGTGGCTTCCCCTCGAGGTGCGTGACCACGGCGAAGCGTGAGAAGCGGATGGAGAGGGCCCGGTTCTTTGGGCGCGCAATCTTGGCCACAAAAGCACCTGGAGCAGAAGAAAGAGCAAACTCAGCGTGAGCACAGGACCTGGCCTGGTTCCCTGCGGGCTCCAAGGGAGCAAAAGCAGGCTGAGGCTGGAAAGACCGTATTTGAAAACTGTTAGGTTGACACTGTACTAACCTGCTTTTTTTCAAAAAGGTGTAGCTTTCCTGAAATGCTTATTTTTCTAAATTGTGTTCACTTATTAATATTTGGAAGTTAACTGTAGTTGCAAGGAGGCTGTTAGCTTGCCCCATGTACTGTAATTGGTAATTTGAATGTATTTTAGTATGTTATATTGTCAAAGCTCTTTCTAATATACAGTAAACTAACCTGTGTATTTTCAAATTATTTTGAATTACTTTAAACATTAATATTTTAAATAACTTAAATTACCTCAGAATAGCTGTGACATTGTAAAAATTTTGATTACAATGGCTACTGAGGAATACATAAACACTGAGTTAAAGATCAATGAAGATAGCTCATACAAAAGTATACCTTAAAAGTAAAAAAAAAAAAAAAATTGACTTTAAACACTGCAATTGTATGGTAATAGCTGAGAGAGAGAATGGTATAAGAAATAAATGATTGAAAGTAATATGCAGTAATCTGCCACAAGTATTTTCTAATGAATGGTGAAATTATTAAATCCAGATATTGATAACATCTAATTTGTCTTTTGTTGATTAGAGGTGTTTAAATTTTAGTACTACATAGCTGAAATCTTGTCATCCTTGTAGTAGCTAATTGTTCTTTCATGTATCAGAATGAACAGTATATATTTCTAACTCTGTTCTTAAAACCAGTTGTTACACCTGCTGTGTGTAAAGATGCAGTAGGAAGGATTACCTGTGAGGAAGGCTTCTAGCATGAGCCCTAGGACCATCTGGATTGCCAGCAGTGCAATAGCACTGGGACAATCCCCACTTGGGAACATGGTGCCATAGCCAATTGTGAGTTGTGTCTCCAGGGAGAAGGAGAAGGCAGCTGTAAAACTGGTGATGTACTTCACACATATAGTGTGGTTGTCAGGTGGAGCATCGTGGTCCAGCTCCAGGTCCCCATTCATCTCAGCCAGCAGATACCAGAGCACTGCAAAGATCAGCCAGTGAATGACAAAGGAAGCTGAGAAGACGAGCATCATCCACCTCCAGCGCATGTCCATGAGTATCCCCCACACGTCTCGGAGGTATGCCACACCTCTGCCTTGGGCACCAGCCATTTGGAATGTGCTGTGCCCATCCTTGGTCACCAGCCTCAGGTATCTCTGAGTCAAGAGAGGAGCACTGGATTTGGTGTTATTGCTCTCTATTGTATCTGTTGTCATCTTCTAGAAAGGAGAAGAAAGGAAAAAAAGTGATACAGTGCCACATATTTGTATTTTGCCTAATGTTCACAGCTTCTGACACATCAGCAGGGGTAGAAATACTGCAGCCAACAAAGGAGGGCTTATACATTGCAATCCAGAGAAGATTAAGTCAGGTGCCTGGAGAGGAATTTACCACTGTTTGTGGTAATACTTTGCTAAAAAAGATTAGGTCTAAAAATCTGACTACTACTCAAATTCTCCCTGCTTAGTTGTTTAAATATAAATTTCATACCTTCCTTAATTTACATTGGAGTCACATGCTTTAATTCTCTATGGGTGAGTGGGATGGGATTAGGCATATTGTGTGTGAAAAGAAACTGAATTTTGCTGATTATATCAGATATTGTAACTTCTTTTGAGCGGAGTATAATAATTTGCCAATACTATTATGAATACTATTAACAGTAGTGTTATACTAAAGAAAGGCTGTTTATTATATTATTTCTGTAACATATTTATGCATTTTAGGGGAATGCTGTACTTCAGCTACTAGCCATTTCTGACTCTCTTAGCTCAAGAATTGTCTGCTGTCTGCACCCACCATGTCCAGTTAAACAGAATTAGAGTATTCTGGGCAAAGCTGCTTCTGGAAGTCTGAAGCTGTTTATGTAAGGATCAGGTAAAAAGAGGGCAGGAGATCAATACAGAAAATACACTCTGACATTATTTCCAGTCTAGTCTGCCTGAGCAGTGCAATTTTTATTAGTGACCAAATAAAATAGGACAGCGAGCATATGGGAATTAAGGTGGAATTGCAGATAGGGGAAGCAGATGGATACCTGTAGGTATTGGATATATTAGGCTCCTTCGTTTGCTTTTTAAACCTCAAAGCTTATGGAATTTGCCAGAGCTCATGAATGTCTTTTGACAAGACAGTGGTCACTCAAATCCATGCATTTTATAAATTCTGGATGCCTAAAGTTGACCTGGGACAGATTAAAATTAAGTACAGGTTTGTGTAAAATAGAGACTTCATGATGTGTACAACCTGTTTAAGGAAGGTTGTGATGAAGCTTGTTTGTAGAGCAACACAGGATTAAAAAATATCTGTGAATTCTGCAAATGATAATTATACATGGTGTGTTTAGTTTTGATTTCCTATCAATTTTGACTTTCCTTTGAGTGATGGCTGTTTCAGTCTATTATATTTTTTTGTAGAGGAATTGGATTTTTCCCTTCCAACAGTGCCATCTTAGCTTTCTCTTGAAATGCATTAGAAGTAAGGATCCTGAAATTCAGAATGAATTTATGGTAGGTGAAAATTTGTCTTGTGATCTTTGATCCCATAAACCAGCAGTTTGCATGACTGTTTGTTTAATCTTCAACCAAATTTTAGTAACTACAGAACACTCTTTTGCTTTTACTTGTGTTTAATGCCTACTGAGATAATGAAGATTGACATCACTGTGACCATTTAGTTAAGGTTTTGTTTTTCTACTGTAGCTTCTCAAAACCATCCAGCTCTTACTTCTATCCATGCCATAGTCAGGGAGAGATTAGAGTAGATGATGGCCTGAGTAGAATTTGGTGGTTTTTCCCTTAGTTTTAATTTCCCAGTTCACATCTCTCAAGAGGAATATTTTGAAACCATTCATCATGTCAGAGACTAGAGTGCACTTAGCGAAGTTCTCCTGGCATATGATACTAGGCTACTTGTCTTGGAGGATTTTGGTTGTAGTCCATCCAGTTTATAGCATGACCCCCCACCTTCAGTGAGTTGGTTCTTCAGTCTGCTGCATAGCTCCCTGAATGGCAGTTCTCACTCTTGCTGTACTGTAACCTGAACGCAATGATATGTGCTTCAGTAATCCAATCATTGGGGACTTGTCTGTGGAGCACAGTGCTTGTGTTAAGATTAAGATGAGCCTTTCTGGAGGCCTTGAAGGAGCTGGAAAATGGGCATCTCTGAATGGGAAGGATGATGGGGACCATGCTGAAAATGAGTTCTGAACAGTGCCTTGGTTTTTTCATCTTAGAGTAAGCAGTACCCACAAGAAACACTCCCTTGTTTGAGCAGAGAACACTTACTGAACAAAATGCTTCTGAGTGCATCATGCATTCAAAATTAACCAGCAAACCAACAAAACACCCAAAACAATGAAACATAACCAAAAGCTTGTGTTTTTCTGTAAATTCTTGTGGTACTTTGAGGGCAGGATCTACTTTGTAGGCTCTAAGTAATTTGGGTTTACAAAACAAATACATGTTGTGAAAATGATTCTGATGCTGACTGGTGACAGAAGCTTTTCCTGTGGTGTTATGTGCATTAAGAAAAAAGGGAAAACATTCTTAAGATTGTACATTTTTTTTGGCTGTGCTTCAGATCTTCACATGGGTGCTAAAGCCGTGTGTTTGAACACTACAGACTTAGAGCAAATGCTATCAGCATTGTAGGATGTCAGATTTGTTGATTAAGGAGCTTCTTACAGTAGTGATTAATCACTTAATGTTGTCTTAAACTCTGAAAAAAATCAGTCAGGTTCTTTGGGATTTTTTCAATGGGGCAGGATTGATACCTGACAGATTTTGAAGGCACTTGAGAAAGACAGCCTACGTTAGTCCACAGCCACACATTTCAGAGCAGTCTTGTGTCTCTGCTCCTTGAGACTCACAAGCAGGTGAATTTGCCTTCTGAGGTTAACCATGTTATGCACTGGTACAGTGCTCTGATTTTTCTAGTCTAGGACTGTTGAAAATGTTAGTTTTCTAGTTCAGTGGCAGGGAGAGCATTAGAAATGTGTAAGCTTAAGTTCCAAAAACCCTTTTTTCATAAGCACTTTTTTCAAGTGCTATGATGGATTAAGAGTCCCAAGTTTTAGCATCTTGGACTGAGAAAATCAGATAAGAAACTGCAATAAACTCTGAGAGTGGTACAGTTGGGTGAGAGTAAGAGGCAAAAGAGCAACCAGGAAATACTTACCCAGACTGGAGGATCAGTCCTCTGTATTCTCAAAGGCAGAGGCATCTTAAGAGCGGATATGACTTAAAGTTTAAAAAGTGTTAACGTCTTCTGTCTACTCCTTTCTTTGCCCATAGTAAAAAAAATATGAATACCTTCTTTTCTTGTTAGTGATAAATTAATGAAGTTGTAGAGTACAATTTGAACCATCTAGATTGAATCCCCTGCCTGGCATGATCCTTCATGACACCACATTAATCTCAGTAATCAGTGTATGTTTTAGGAAATGCATTTCAACTTCAACTAGAAAAATTCTGTGTTTGTTGGAGAATGCTTGTCTCCACTATAACATACACGCACTGTTTCTTATCCAGTTTGTCCAGTGTTCTCTCTCAACAACCTTTATTTTATGTTATTTGCTTGGTTTTGCTTTTCCTGGTTCCTGACTTACACAGCTGTTGAAACTTTGGGGCGTTTCTTGTCCCTCTATCTCTTAGCTGAAAGCCCTTGACTAGAAAGACAGGAACTGTCAGAAATCCCTTTCCTAAACCTCTTCTGGCATGCTGACCAGTCCCTTATCACACATTTGCTGTGTCTAATCCTTCTTCTTTACCTTCTCTTGAAAGCTAAATTGTCACTAACACCAGTGTGTCTATCAGTTCTTAGTGGTTTTTTTTTTGGTTTTCAGTCTTTTTATCACTTTGTCCCTCATCCTGGCTTCTTTCTTTTGTACACTTCTCTAAGACAAATCAAGGTAGGCTGAGTACTAATTTTTAAAACAATCACAGATTCCTTCTTTAGCAGTGGGACACACTCTAAACTGACCTGGCTGGCTAATGATTTGTGTGATAAAACCTTGCATTACAGGTTTAGGATGTTGCTTGCATTTCTGAAATTCATGATATCCAGCACGTGGATCTCCCATGCTTTGCTTTTTGATTGAGGTTCCTTCCTTGTGTCATAACAGCCTTTATTGTGTTCCTATTTCATGTCACCGTGTTAATTTCCTCTCCTTTCCTCTTGCTTAGTTTTTTCTTAGGACTCTGATAGGGAGAGTCCTCTCTGTCTTTCCTCTGAGGGAAAGACACTGGCAGCACTGTCTTCATTTTTGTTTGCTTTCTCAGTTGAAGGCATTCAAAGTGACACTTCCCGCCTGTTCTCAGCTCGATATGCAAATGCATCTGCAACCTTTTGAGGAGCCCGAGTGAGGAGTTGTGTTCAGGGCAGACTTCTGCAGTGTTGCGCTACTTGCCCAGGTTCTAGTCTTAACAAAGTCTATTCTAATTGACCTTGGAAGGGATTTGAAACAGTTTATGCTGTGCTGCTTCATTCTGACAGGAAAGTAGTCTTGAGTACCTGCTGTTTTCTGGGAGTGACTGCAAAAACTGCTTATAATTGCAGCATCATTTGAAGATTTACTTCTGCCACCCAGGTGGTGGCATGCCCTTCTGGGGATGTGTAGGTTCCCTCTTTACTTGGCCTGGGTTTGCATGATCGTGTACAAGCTTCAGATTTAAAGCTTGTCTGCTCTGAGCTGAGATCGTGCAGGTCTGTTGCTGCCTCTGCGCTTTGCAGCAAGAACAAAGTAAGATTATAATTTTTAAAGGCATTTTTCATGCTGCTGAAATGGCTTTTATGTATGTTCTTATTTTTAGATTATTGTGTATTGTTATTTTAGACTGATTGGCCACCCTTGGAGATGCTCTGGCATTATTATTAGGAAATGAAGGTCTTTTCGGTATGGATGACATGACTGGATCATTTAACTTACATTAGGGGACAGTCAGAAATGTAGGAAGTAATTCAGCTTGAGAAGATGCATTGGTTGAAAGCTTATGCTCCTGTTGTTAGTAGAACAGTTAACATTTCAAACATACATGTCCTTTTGATTTTGTAGCTAATGCCTTATTGAGATGAATGGAAATATTTTGTGACAAAACTGTTACTTCTGAGCAGTGTACAGAATTAAGATAAGTTTTCAGGACTTCTTACATTTATAAGTAGGTCTTTTTAAAATGGAAACTTGAATTTGTTGACCCTAAGTTACATTTTTCAAAGCAAGTGTTATAAAGGATAGGATGTGAGAGCTTGTACTGTTGAGTTTGTGGCAGTTTATTACAGAATGCACTTTAAAGAAAAGAGGTAATAAAATAGAGTATGTCTCCTTTTATAGTACAGAAAACAAGGCTGCTTATATACTTGATTTTTGGGACACTAAATAGTGCTCCATTTTATATATAATGTATTTTCACATAAGTACTCTGAGGGTCCATATGAACACTAATTCTTGATTTTGAAGTAGCACCTGAGTGGACCAACTAGTTTAGCCACTTTTAGAGAAGCAGAAAAGCAACATTTAAGCAAAGTCTTGGTAAAGACTTTAAAATATTCTAGTATATATTAAATCCTTATAAAGAAACTTAAATGCAGAATTAAATATTAATAACAGAGGTGTAATTTGACAGTTACAAGGGAGGATTTTATTTGATGTAAAGCTGCAGTAATGGAAGTGTGCTGCCAGCCTTTTTTTGTGGAACTTGCTGTTTTTGAAGAGCAGTCCTGCCCTGTGTGATGCAGACTTTCCCATGGCTTGCCTAGAAAGGCTAGGATTTGCAGGGTGGTGGTGTTCACTCCATGTCCGTATGTGGTGTCCTGGGCAGCAATGCTGGCTCGCTGTGTGTGTCCATAAGCACAGGGAGATGAATGAAAACTGTTGAAGTCTGAGATATAGTTGAAGATGGTAAAAGCAAGTTTGAAGATGTGAAGCTTGTTTTTTTTAATTTGTGATGGAACTGAATGCTGAGTACAGCAAGGTGAAGATGACCTTTTCATAATTCTTGGCCAATTTCATGACACCAGCTGCTGTGGAGCTTGCAAATGCTCCCTGTCTGCACAGCCTTGCCAGCAATTATCTCAAAAACTTCCTGAAAAAATACTGCATATAAAGACTGTGGTTTTGCTCTGTGTGCTCTTAGGACTGACTTGAGAGAGCATTTTTTTCCTTTTGAGGAGGAAAAATCAGCAACTATTTTGTTTAAGGTGATACCTAGTTTAGCAAGCTTTAGAAATAAAACCTTCTGCCCTGAAAAGAATTTTGATTTCTTTGATTAGAGTGACAGAACCATTAAAATTGTACAATAAGAAAAAAAGAAGGAAAAAAATGATGGTTTTCTGTACTTACCAGTCCTCAGAGGGTCTTTGTGCAGGAGGAGGGAATAATCTGGGCTCCAGGAGAGGGACTGCTCTGGTCTGGTGTACTGGTCCCAGCACTAGCAAGAAACTTCCCACAAGTGGTTAGTAGAGATTTAAAAAAAAAAAACAACAAACCCCAAAACCTTTAAAAATGGGTTTGTATGTCTCATTCCTGTGTTTATATGCTGGGGGGATTGGTTTCCATCTGAAGCTGATTTGATTGGTCATTTTGCCTGCAGGGGGGCTGGTTGGCTCTGATCATGTGGAAAAGAATGCTGGTTTGTTAGGAGCATTTCTTTACCCAACACAAACCCTTAGCAGCCAAGGAGAAATCCTCAAACACTTAGTTGGAGAAGGGGTGCCTTCCCCCTCAGCTCCTTAATCAAGATAATTTTTTTGGTTTGTATAACCTAAAGCTTTATGTGAAAGTTGAAAAGGCCAAAATTCCCTTGGAAAAGCTGAGTGGAAAAGTTCCCATATTGCTGCTGAAAACCTACACTGTTCACTGATACCTTTTCTCTAACCAGTGTCAACTACTGTTTGAGTGAAGAGACACACACTCTTGTGTCTTACTGCTGCTCCCCTTCTTCCTTTCTTGTTAGGTCCCAAGCTCTGGAACATTGATAGAAAGGTGGGTGCAGCTCATGGTGCAGCCTGTGGTCACAGGACGGTGTTGTTGAATTGCAGCCTAATGCTGCTCAGAAGATGTAGACCTGGCCATTTTCATCTCCACATTGCTCCTTTGTGAAAACATGGAATTAATCACAGGATTTTGCTAAAGCCTAGGAATGAAACAAGGCAGATTAGGTGGCTTGCTGATTCCATGCAGCAGATGAAACCACTTTTGCTTAAGCTGTTTGCTCTTTCACTCATGAAATTAGAGGAGCTGTTGAGGGTATGTCTGAGTGAGCAGCTGTGCAGAGTGGTCAGTGTGTGCTTCCTTGCTGGACCAGCTCTGAGGACAGCTCTGGAACACAGTACTGGTTCCCTTTTTTTATTTTTTTTTTTATCCCTTGGTGAGCTGCTGATGTGAGGGCTTTGACCGAACGTCAGATGTAAGAGGATCTGAGAAACAAAGACTGTGGTTGTTTGCAGTAAAACTACTGAAGGCCTGCTGGGAAAATCATTAATGTAGACTTTCCTGCTTAGGAAACAAAATCCTCCCTATTTTTTCTTCTTTAACCTTCCCCCAACCCTGAATTGCAAAACATTAATTTTTTGCTTCATTAGTATGGAACGTTTTAATACATGTTCAGGCACAGCACTGAAAATTGATAGGCATATTGTGACTTTGAGAACCAGGGCAAATAATGCAGTGCCAGGGGACTCCTACCAGTGTGACAAGGCTGTAGGACAGTGTGACTCGCCCTTCACCCTTCCCTCCACTGCACACAGCCTCACTTAAACCAAAATCCTACTTGTGACACAAACAGTATTTCTTAGAAACCATCTTTTGAACTGTAGCAATCACATGCTGTGTGTTCACTGGTGTTCTAACCTAATTCAGCTGAATGAATTGGAAATTTTATACAGTCGTAAGCAGGTGAAATAAAGTACAGTGTGTGTTTTTCAGGTGTGTTATGGAATTGAACTCTTGAAAATTCCTTTGAATCTATTGGCTCACACTGGTGACAGTAGATAATGGTCAATTTAGTAAAAAAATACGGAGTTATATTTGGTATGTTTTTGAGACCTGCTGTTGAGATTGATATCTTATGCAGAGAGATTAAAAATTTGAAGCTAGAAATGGGATTCAGAACTTCTGATCTGTCACTGGGAGTCACTTCATGGTATTTGTATTCCTTTGGTGGTCCTGGCATGTCCAATACTGTTCTAATGAGAAGGTAGTCCTTCTCTAGAAGCATCATCTTAAGGGCATTTATTTTATTCTTCTGTGAAATAAACTAAAAAATTACACATTTAAGTGAAGTTAATTCAGATCCTTTAAAAACACTGCCTGCAAAGGTTTTTATCTTCCTCTTGAGGAATTGTAAAGGAGGTGGCAGAGAGAAGAGAACAAGTTAAAGTACTTAATAGCCTCTCCTGGTTCTTGCCCCTCTGCAGAGTAAACAGCAGTGCTGTCAGTCATCGCTTTCCTGTTTATTCTCTGCAGAGAGTGAGCATGGCATAGGAAACGTGGGCTGACAGCCTGGAGAACAGAAGTTATTTGCCATTCTGTTAGTAAGTCCTCTTCATAAATGTGTTGCCATGGGGCCACATCCTCAAATCCAGTCTTGTTCTCCACAGTCAGTATCCCTTCAAATCGGTGTTGCACAGCTGTAGGCTTTTCTGGCTGGATACCACTCAACTCTGTCTGAAGTTTTCTGTAAACACCATTGCTGGCTTTGTGACAGGCCTGAACAGAGGTGCCCTTTTACTGCTCCTTCTCTTCAGGAAGTCCAGTCAATTAGTCCAAGGCAAAACCATAGATTGCATTTTAGTTTCTTTCATCCTTAAAACACTGCCAAGTCCTGACTCTGTGATCTAAGCTGAAACGATTGTTCTCAAATCTAGAAACAGTTTGCAAAGAATATGCTGGGACTTTGGAATTTTCACGTAATCTGTATGGATATTCCTGTATTAATTTTGTTATAGTCTTTCTGTCACTTGGGTAGCTTGATTTTTCTGGTCCTTTACCTGTGACTGGTTTGTGTTTGTAAAGAACTAGTTTCTTGGCTGGTCTGTCTAATCTTCAGGATCATCTAATGCCAGACCTGTTTGGACACATAACTTGTTCTTTGAGTGATGCTTGCTATGATGTCCTAGTACCACAGAAATCTGAAATATGTCATGAGACACTGCATTTTTTTTTCTCTTAATTCCACTGAATGCAGCATCAGAACAGTCTCTGGTGTGACACACTGGAGTGCTGCTGTGTTTTGGAACCACAGGTGATCTCATTCTCACATGAATATAATACTGACTCCTTATATTTGATTTTTTTTTCATTTCTATATTTCTAATGCCATAGAATTTAAAATCAAAAGATGGGCAGGATCCCACCTGAATCTAATCTTGGCAAACAGTTTTTAATGTTTTATAATCTCTATAGAGAAATGTTTCAAGCCCCATTTTCTGCAAGTTCAGCATACAAAACCTGACGTTGATAGTTCAGTTCTTGGGAACAAAGTCTGCTGTCCTAAGGAATAACAGAACCTGAGTTGCCTTGGTTTGCCTATAACATGAGTAGATGTGTACTGGGGCTAAAACCTGGATATACAGTGGCAAAGCAGACTTCACAGTATTCTTTAACTGACCTTTTTTCCTAAATGTTTTTGGAAGAGTGGAACAGAATTTGTGAGCTGAGAGCTTGTCTGTGTTAAAGAGCAGTCTCCAGAATCAACTGAACCTACAGTAGACAGGAAGAACATCCCTTCTTTTTTTTCATTAATTGGTAGAGTCTAAAATCTCTCACATTAATGTTACTGAGTAAGTGTCAAGTAACAGCTGTGAGTTTTTATTAAAACAATAGATAAATCTTTAAAAATGTTACTTCCCATGTCTCAAAATAATGATTTGAATAACTTCTTTTGGTAACTGTTTTAGTAAGAGAAAATTTAATGTCTTGTGCTGCAAAATGAAAAAAATTATATCTCTCTTCCTCTGTGTAGCATTTTAAAAATAAATTCATTAAGAATAAGGCATTTGCCTTGTCTGGGAATCAGGCTCCCCTCTGCTCTCTCTTGTGCACCTCTCTCTGTGTTTTACTTCCAGCTGACTCAGCTCTGTAGTTTGCTTTCTGCTTTTCTACTATGGGAAGCCCATCCAAGAAGCAATGGTGAGAGGCTTCCCTGGACTTTTTTTAGCATAGTCTGCATTATATTTTTTAGATACCTAAAATTTTAAAATAAAATAAAAAAAAAATCCCAGACTTAGATTTTTGTCTGGCTTGTTATTTTCCTGTCTTTTCCATGAAGTGTGGGAAAACAGAATGTCTTGACCTTCATCTGCAGAGATTTATCCCCTCCAGATAAAAGAAGTTGCCAGCATCACACGTACCAAATGAAGGGAGTTGAGGAGCCTCCAGTAATTTTATTTTATTTGGGATATTACCAGAGACCTCCCAAAATACAGTCTCCAGATTTTTTTTTGTTTGATTCTCAAAGCCCAGCAAATACAGAAGTGATCTTCAGACAGATGTCCCCTTCAGTGAAGTAAAGGTGTAACTGGGTTATACTTGTGTTTATTTATAGATGACGTTGCCTGTTGGTGCTGGTGCTTAATTTTAAATTTAATTCAATTTAAATTAGGTACTGGACTTCAAATTAGCCAGTGTGCTTTAGCTCTTCATATAGGAACAATATAAGGGAAAGGTATTCCAAAAAAATTGAAGCTGGAGGAAGATAAAGGTGTTTTGAGATGGTGGGGAAGGGATGTCAGTTTTTCTCCAAGGTGCATGCAAAGCAGAGAGTCAGTGTGTGCTTCCTGTCTCCAGAGTGCAGTATTTCTAGCAAGAAGAATTTTCATGTTCTTAACAGATATCTGATATGCCACAGAATTTCAGATCTTCTTTGTTTTCTCATCTTTTTCAATGACTGAAAAAATTGCCTAGTGCTAAGAAAGCATTCTCCTATGCTTCCTAAACTAAATTCTTAAAAATGTCTTTCCACCCTAGGAGTTTTAGTACATGATCATGCTTTCTTTTGTTTGTCCTGTCTAAGAAAGCAGGCATGCTAAACAGACTTCACCAAATAACATCTTAAATTTTGGATTTTAGGACTCTTAAAAAGGAAGATTCAGTATAGCTTTCTCTAGTACTTGAAAACTCTTTTCTTTTTATAGATAACACCACAGTTTCAGGTTAACATTGTGTAATAGTACCAGTGGGGAAATGTGGTTCCTGTGAGAATTCTGGTGCTACACAGCTGAAGAAACTTATTTCAGTGATGGGTTATCTTGTCAGGGCAAGCCAGCAGTGAAAGCATCTGTGTTAAGTCTTGGCATATTGCTGTATGATGTAGAAATCTTGGTGTATAATATGGAGTCTTTTCATAAACATATATACATCATCCTTTTTTGATAAGGTTGCTCTACATAAGTACTTGAGGATTTTATGTTTTGTTTTAAATATAACATAATGTAAATTGGGAACTAAAAGGCTATCCTATCTCCTAAACTTCTAGTAGTCTTATCCTCCAGCTCAGTCATAATTGCTTCTAGCCCTTCGTACACTGACCTTGGCTCTCCAGAAGATGGATTCACAGTATAATGTTAACATTGCTAAGTTTTTTCTTGTTTATTCCTCAATGCTACTTTAAATTTCCAGTGTTTTTTAATAGTAAGACTGCTGTATGCTGGATTAAATAAATAGATCTCACCTTTTTTTTTATTACAGAAGTAGGAAATGTGTTTGGTTTATATAACGTTTGCACTATGCTCCCATTTAGCTTGAGACACTTCATGATAAAGCAGTTTATTTTTTTTCTCTGCACACTTTTGCCTTCTTTCTGTTCGGTTTACCTACATCTCTTAAACTGCCTTTTCCTCCTTTGTGTTTCCTATCCATGTTCGTATTGCTTATGTGCTTTGCTTCCTTCTGGTTTTGTTATTTTTTATCTTTCCATCCCAAGGTACATAGGGCTCTGGATTTCTTAAATCCGTCATGTTTCCTTCCTGAATTTCCGTTCCTCTCCTAGGTTCCTATAACCACTTCTGGTGCATTTTTGCCTCCTAGGGAGCAAGATTTCAACCTTTTTGTATTTCTGTGTTTCTGAAGACAGGACACATTTTCACTGGCCTGTGTTTTCTTTGCAGTGAGACCAAACTTTGAGGAAGGTGGGACAGTGACCGCGGGGAGGAAACACGAATTTATACGCTCTGAGAGCGAGAACTGGCGCATCTTCAGGGAGGAACAGAATGGGGAAGATGAGGATGGAGGCTGGCGACTGGCTGGGTCACGGAGGGATGGGGAGAGGTGGCGTCCTCACAGTCCAGGTGAGAGCAGAGCTGGGCAAACATGCAGCTGTGGTGCAGAGAGAGGGCAGAGGTCATGAGGAGAGGGAGGTGCCACGTTCAGGGCAAAAATAGGTTCATGTAGTATTGGTCATTAAATACTGTTCTGGCATGTCCTGGTCACAAAATGATTAGCATAAAATTATGTGCCTTTTGTTTTCCTTTTAGCATCTTCAGTACCCTTACATGTTTAAGGGAACAATACTTTTCAGGTGTGCACTTGTAGGTATTGTGCTCTAGGTGTGTATGTACTTGGTAAAATAAGGGGTTTTTAATAGTACTGTTTCTTTGTGGCTGTGACAGTGAGGGGATAGAAATCACCCACATTAGACAGCATACCTAAGGCTGGAGAGTGACACTGACATTAAACCATTCTGGTCATTGACCTCTTCTTGGTTTTCCAGATGTGTTGGCAATGCCATGAGGCATCCTTGGGAAATCTCAAAATACGTTGCTCTACACGTTTTGTGGTTAGTTACAGGATATCTTGTCTCAGTAAGCTTCAGGCACCTGTTCGGTTTCACTCTCCCCTTCCTGGGCCTGACAGGACAAGTCTGTTCACTTGCTTTTCAGTATTGCATTGCTGGAATTGCAGGAGAAATACAAAACAGAGCTTGGTATTTCAGTAGAAGGACTGAAGCATATTACTTTTTTTTTTTTTTCCCCTTCTCTTTGGAAAAGCTTCTGTCATATGTGATGCGGGATCCTGGGTTTGGCTATCTTTTGGCTGCAGAAGGCTTCTGGAGTACCAGGAGAGGATTAGGTTCTTCTACTATTACATCTTCACAGAATAATAAAATTGTTAGGTTTGGAAAAAAGCTTAAAGGTGGTTGAGTCCAACCATTGACCCACTAAGTCATAAGTGCCACATTGACATAGCTTTTAAATCTCTCCAGGGATGGGGCCTCCACCAGTTTTCTGGGCATCTGTACTAATCCTTGACATCCCTTTCAGTGAAGAAATTGCTACTAAAGCCCAATCTAAACCTTCTTTCTGGTAGTTCTAGAAGGTGATATAAGGTCCCCTGGCTTGAGCCTCCTTTGCTCCACGCTAAACTTGATAGAAAAGCAAAGAAAGCACCAGACAATTTTTGAGGCTGAGATGGACAACTTCTTCTCTTCAATAAAAAAAAGTCCCAGTTGCTCTTTTAATGGCTGGCTCTGTTGCCCTTTTCAACATCCCAGACTTTCAGTGTGGTTATTGTTGTGAGTAGCCATCACCTCTGTTCTGAGCCTTCTTCACAGCTGTGTAAAACTCTGCTCTCAAACAGCTGTTCTGTTGTACTAAAATTCAGCAGCAAGCCCAAGGCTTGATTTATCATCAGATGTTTTCTATTTTAGAGCAAGGCAAAAAGGCAAATTTTGAAGAATATAATTTTCTTTTCCCCAGTGTTTGGTCACAGTTGTTGATCAGACACTGCTGCTTTGTTATCTAGTTGAGGTGACATCAGGCCAGCTACCTCATGATGCAGCATGATACTCAGGAGTGGAGTGTTCTGTGACTGCCAGCCTGCATGCTTTAGCTTAAAATGGAGCATAGACCTCAAAGTTCAGAGGTTCATTCAGGTCTTGAACTTTTTTGGATGCTCTGAGGAAGGTTTTGAAAATTCATCTCACTTCTGTCATGGAAAATATTACTGCTTATTTGAATTTTCAGTGTAGTAGAAATTAACTGAACTTCCCTTACGAGTTAGCTTTAGCACATATTGTTGAAAGCCTGTTGAAAGACTTAGGTGAATCTGCAGAAAAGTTGCTAATTTTGAGATAGCCTGAGATTACAGCTGTGTTGTTCTAGTTTCAGCTTTCATCAGAGCCTATATTTGAATTCTTCTTAGTAGTAGCCACAGAATGATCAAAATGGTTTAAATCATATTTTTGCTGTAAACAATGAGTTTAACTCAAATTGGCGTGGCTTAAACTGCTTCTTTGTACTTATTCTGATGTTAGGTAATAATATAGTCATATATCCTGCTAAAAATAGAGAAATGTCTTCAGAGGACTGTAGTCATTTGTTTAGTTGGTTCTTCCTGTGGCTTGGCTCTGTGTACTCCCTGCTAGGATCTTTAGACTGGCTTTAATATCTACTAGAAGAGTGTGATCGCAGATTTAGATTCATTGGCTGCTTTGAAGTTCTGGTTCTTTTTCCTTTTAATTTTTAACCATGTTTAAAAATTATAAATGTCTAAACCACCCCTCTTTCTGTTGTTTCAGTTCTTGCATTCATACAACAACTGCTCTTTAAATTTGCAAGTCTTTAAATTTGTCACAAACATAAACCTGTTTTGGTCTCAAAATTAGTGACTGATCTATAGATGTTCATGGCTTTGGTTACCAAGTCAGCCTTAAGAAATAGGAATAAGTTTTTCTTGCCTAGAATTTTTGATATGATTTTGTGTCTTTGCTTAAATAGCTCTTTAAATCGGTCATTTTCCTGAAAAGCATTTGAGAGAGGCATTAGGCTGTACTCTTGCGTAAAGATTCTTTAGTTGCTGCTTCATTTGAAAGGCTTTTCAAATTTATCTTAATACACTCCACTTTCAGAATCAGGTGCTGCTATTCAACTCAAGTTGAATTTTTGGGCATTGTTCCCTGCATTTCTTAAATGTTGTGAAGCAACTAAAGAACATGGGAGAATCTTGTTCCAAAATTGAGCAAAGAACTAGGTTTATATATAATATATGCCCAAAAAAGTGTACTATTCTTTTAAGTGTTCAGTTTAGCATTAAGTATTGTTTTAGTAGATATTGAAAATTTCACTGCTGAGTTAGAGAATATAACTTTTAAGAAAGAAATAGCTATTAGCAAGTCTAACGTGTTCTTGGATTTCTTGAAGCAGCCAGTAGTCCTTTTGCCTACAATGTCACCATAAATTGCAAGGGATAAATTAAACTTAAGATTGTCTCTACACTTGACATATTGAACATGTAACTACTTCCTAGTGATAGTATAGGGCTGAACTCAAAGCTGTGTTTGTGTCTTAACTGTTTTTTAAAAAACATCAGGTAAGAATCCGGGTTTATCTCTACTTACGGCTTGCTTTAAAAGGTTGGCAGCCTGACATTTCAGACCTGAATTATGGCCTACATTCTAACTGGGCTTTTACAAGCACATTTTGTTACTAAGAAACAAGGGTGTGAGTCTGCTGTTCCTATGTCTTTTTGCCTCTCCACATAGCTCTGAAAATGTGGGAGCTGTAAAAGGTGGTGTGACAAAATCTCTTCAAGCAGACTAAATGGTTCTTAATTTGAACTTTGAAGATACCTGGGCTTAAAAAAATGCTTAGAATTCACCTTTGAAAACCACATTTCTGGGTCTCACGATGATGAGCTTGTGCCTGGTATTGGCTTGTGAACTGTGGAAAAATAGAAGCTCCTCTCAGTGCAGGGTCTCTAGATGGCCCATTTATGGCTGTGTAGGAAGTTCTTAATACTCAGTTTTCCTATTCCACACAAAAGGGAGCTGAAGAAGAGATGGCTCAGCCTGTTGTTAGTGCTAGGGTAGCAAACACTCAGAGCTGTTAATCCATACACTATGGCATTGCCAGGTTCAGGCCAATGCTCTGTCCCCCTGCTGGGAGCCCTGACATGGGCATTGCTGCTTGTAGTGAGGGGCAGTCTCTTCAATCAGAAATTGCTGTCTGGTTGTCAACTACCTTACACACTTAAATTTCCTTCCTTAGTAGCATTAAAAAGATTGCCTCAGAATATTGATTTGATGGTTTCACACTGCTTTCTTTGTGAGGCATAACTAGAAGCATAGGTTAAGTTATCCAGTGGAATTATTTGCAAATAAGCACATATGGAATAGTGAAGGCCTCGTAAAAGTCTAACATTTGTGGTTCCTTGGTAAAATCTAAGATTGAAGGTCATAAAGTTTCTGGAACAAGTTTGTTTTACATTTCCTGTATTTGTGAGACAAACATGGGTTTTTTGCATGGGTAATATTAATATTTAGGATATTAAGGTTGGTGTGGAAACATTCTTCATTCATGAAACAGGAACACATTTCTCCCCTTTACTGTGGAGGTTTTTTTTATTCTTTTTGGTAGACATTTGGTACTGTGAGGCTGCGCTGATTCTGGTGCACAGATTCTTGGAGCAAAAAAAAGAATTTACTTTATTTTTTTTTTAATCCAGTAAAGAGCAGCCACCATGAAAAGCACTAAGGTGCCTTTGCTTTGCACCTTTGTGATAAAGATGGCTTGTATTGCGTGGAGAGCTCTGTATAGTCCTTTCACTCCCAATTTGTTTTCCTTAGCAGCCGGTTCTTTACAGCTTGAATAACATTATTGCACTTGGAGCATTTGAAGCTTGGGTGAATGAAGGTGTCTTTTGAATATGAAGTGTATACATGAGTTGGGAAAGTTCTCCCGCTTCTTATCTTTCCAAGTTTTGGTATTCCACGGCTAAAAAAAAAACTTTCAGGAAACTGACCTGTTCTTTCAAAGGTATTTGAACAGCTGTCACTCCATTTTTCATGTATATGCATAAAAGCATATCTGAGGGCAAGAGGCAAAAACAGGGGTGTTCTCTTTAGGATGTGACTTCTTCAGAGTCCCTGAAAGAAAATACAAAATCTTACACTTGTAAAGGTGACAAAAAAGACTTAATTCAGTGATGGCTAGTAAGTTCAATTGACAACTAGTGCTGCTTGTCCTATTTTGGTGCCTGTTCTAGATTTTGTAGCTGAGCTTTTTTAGCCTTATGTGGTTTTTAATGTTTATTCCAGAATTTATAATGAGGATATACTGGACAGTATTTGAGAGTCTTCTGCTTATTGGCAAGATGATCCTTTTCTTTGCCTTGTCCTTGAAGTTGCCTGTTCATAGGTGGGCTGTACCATGTAGGGGCTTTCAGAATTGCTGTCAGTGTCCCTCCCCCCGTTGCATGAGCACTGCCCCAGGACCGTGTGGTAAAGCTCCTTTCCCTGCCTTAGACGGCCCTCATTCCGCAGGCTGGCGGGAGCACATGGAGCGACGGCGGAGATTCGAGTTTGATTTCCGGGACCGAGATGACGAGCGGGGCTATCGCCGCGTGCGCTGCGGCAGTGGCAGCATGGATGACGACAGGGACAGTCTCCCTGAGTGGTGCTTGGAGGATGCAGAGGAAGAAATGGGCACGTTTGACTCCTCTGGAGCATTTCTCTCTTTAAAGGTGAAAAGCTGCTTTGGGCCCTTGGGTCACTTGGCACAAATGTCCCGTGATGTCAGGTGGGTTATGGATGGTTGTGTTGACTTTGCAGAAAGTGCAGAAGGAGCCAATACCAGAGGAACAGGAGATGGACTTCCGGCCTGTGGAGGAAGGGGAAGAAAGGTCTGATTCTGAAGGGAGCCACAATGAAGAAGCCAAAGATCATGAAAAGACCAAGAAAGAGGGGGAGAAAACAGAAAGAGTAGTGGCAGGTAAGGGGGACTTCTGCAGCTGTCAGTGTAGATTTCCTGTAATTCAGTTACTTAGAACTGTGCCCTGTTACAGAAGCAGTGGAAGAAGCAGCTCAGGCATCATCTCCAGCTGCCAGGTCGGACACCCCACCGAAGTCCCAGCCTCCAGACCCACTGCAGACAAACCTATTTGAAAGGAAGGAAGAGACTGTGCCAGAAAGAACAGAAAAAACAGAAGATAAAGAGAATCGAGTGGAGAATACACTGTCAGCCAAAATGCCCAACAGAGGGGAAGGTAATAAACCTGAGAGATAAATTTAGTAAGTTTCCATTACTCACTGTGAGTAATCCTAGACCCTTAAAAGAGGCAAGGACTGGATTATGGTGCTGGAAAGCCGGAATTCACCGACTGGTCTATAAATACAGGATCTGTTGGATATGCCATCTCAAATGCATTGGTACTTCACACTGAAATGCGGTCCAGAGAAACATGAGCTAGTTGTGGATGTGCCTCACTATGGTACAGCAGAATAGTCTGGACAAATGTGTGTGGCCAGGAAATGGGATGTGCTCAAATGTACTGAGCTCTGCACTGATAGAACTAATTGTTTGTTCCTTGAAGTTAGGTTGAGTGCCTATGCTGTAAGCAGTACCTTCAGGAAGATCTGAAAATACTTTTGTTTTGTTGCTAAATTTGAGTTGTTGAATATTCTCTGCATTAAGTTCTTAAAAATAATTGTCATTTATGTTAAAGAAAATGAACTAACTTTAACATTTTTCTTTAGATTTGGCTTCTCTTGCTCAACCTTTGCCACAGATTTCTGCAGACACAGCTGCTTCTGCTCATCTTCCTCCTCCTGTTTCCAATTCAAATCCTGCTCTGCGGCCAGTTCAAACACCTGTTACAGCTGCTCCAGGCATGGGCAACATTCCTACTGACCCAGATGATGAAGAGGGCCTCAAGCACCTAGAGCAGGTAGAATTTTTCTAATTCCTACGTTGTTGACAATCATGAGACTGGAGGAATGTTGAATGCAAAAAACATTTGAAGCCCATAAAATCAGAAATGCAGCTGAAACTTTACACTCCACAATGTATACTGAAAGCTGCTTCTCTGTTTTTTTTTGGTTTGGTTTTGTTTGGTTTTTTTTTTTTTTTTTTTTTGCAAATAATGCAGTCTTTTGTATTTTTATGGATCAGGATACCATACCCTGTGTTAAAGAGCTAGAGACTGTAATGCTTATGATCACTGTCAAGGAGCCTTATTATCATTTTCTTTGAGAAATTATGTATGTCTGTTAAGACCCACACACAAATAAACCATCAAACAAGCAAAAACCCAACCAAAAATCCTGTAAGTGAATTACAGCACTGTGTTGATGAAACTGTAGTGACTGCTGAAGTGTAGAGCCTTCTTTGTGCTCATGCTCCCATGCCTGTTTCATTTTTCACTGTGGTACTGCATGGACATCCTTAGCAAGTTGCTCTAAAGCTTTGCAAGCAGGTGAACTGTGCTTGTTCAGGATTCTGCCTGATGAGTGTAGTGGACAGAGCTCCAGATTTGTGTAGCAGTCACTCCTGTCCTGGAGTTCCTGTCATTCCTGGAGCACTGGGTAGCACAACGTGGTTGTGTTTGGTACGGTCACTTTCAAGTCTAAGCTCCCATTTAACTCTTATTTCTTGCTGGTTTTGATGTCTCCTGCAGCAAGCAGAAAAAATGGTGGCATATCTGCAGGACAGTGCCCTTGATGATGAAAGACTAGCAGCAAAAATCCAAGAGCACAGAGCAAAGGGTTCCTCTATGCCTCTGTTCCATGAAGCCATGCAGAAGTGGTACTACAAAGATCCACAAGGAGAAATTCAGGGTAGGTCTGTGCCATTTACACTTCCTCTTTTGTTTCACAGAATTGTTAAAGAGCTCTTCACAGAATTACCACCAACAGATCCTGGTGCCTCTTTTTACAAAAGCAGTACAGGGAATTTACCATTTTAGAATTAAGTTCTGAAAATATCTTCAATCCATCACTGCCCCCATGAGCTCAGCAGGCCAAACGTCCAGAACTGTGCTTTATATCGTGGCTGAAGTTTGCCATTACTTCATGTTTCTGAAAATTAAGTTAGACTAAAACCTGTTTCACATGCCAGTAGTTACTCAGATTTCCAGATAACAGAGAAACCAGATGGGGAATGTGACCACTCAAGTAGCTTGTTGTAAAGAATCCACAAAAAACCTTGAAATCAGATTTCTAGACTCAGCCTGAAGACATGGAATAGTCAGAGAGGGTGGTTTGTTTAGAATTGAAGGCGAAGAGGAATCAAGTTTCCACCAGCCCGTGCTTGTGCAAAATCGCAATTTAAATTGTGCTTGCAGCCACTGTGTTGTTAGTTCATATAATATATAGGAACTACTCTCTGCTTTCAATTTTTGCTTAAGAATTTTCTTTTTTTTAATTAAATATGGAGCAGGCCTTTCATATAGATACTTGAATCTTTGCTTTCAGAAGGTACTTTTCTTTTGGAAGTCCCAGGGTTCTGTTTTAGCAGCTGCTTATCTGCTTCCCAAAAGTGCAGTTAAACAGTGAATTTAGAACAAGAATCCTTGCTGTACTTCACACTGTGTAGTGTGAATAATTTCTCAGCTGCGAACTCCAGATAGGATTGGTAGGGGTGTTGTTTGTGGGATCTGTGTCAATCTCTTGTCTGCAGGTATTACACATCTTTAGGATTTTCTTCTCATCCCTTTAAGTTTAAAGAATGTTAAACCACAAAGTGCTTTCATTTGTTCAGTGTATGTCAATCACTGCTTGGTGTTATTGCTGAGTGACAA
The DNA here is from genome assembly GCF_001522545.3 of Parus major. Classification (NCBI taxonomy): domain Eukaryota; kingdom Metazoa; phylum Chordata; class Aves; order Passeriformes; family Paridae; genus Parus; species Parus major. The sequence continues at coordinate 6,143,978 of NC_031778.1, forward strand.
TCTAAATATTTTTGTTGTTGGATTAAGTACTTCAATGTGACATCAAGAAGTAAACACTTCCACATTTTTATTTTTTCTTGGGCCTTTTGTGGTTTCATATCCCCTAGGAGGAATTGCCTTCTAGAGATTCTCCTTACAGAGAAGGCAAGGGTTACAGAATGTTCCTGCTCTTCAGAAGCTGTTTTGTGAAACTGACTTCTGTGGTCCTTACTTGGTTAAATAATATTTTTATACTGGTTTTGTATGTGTTTGAATATGTAAAATTGCTAATGGGGCCCTCCTCTGAAGGGAATGACTGAAATCTTTCTCAGAAAAAAGAGGAAGAGAAGGAAAAGTGTTGTTTTTTACGAAGGAAAGAAACTGGATCCTCATTATCTTAAAAAATATAGTTGTTCACTAGAGGTGGACATATTTATCTGCTGAGTTCCAGAAGCAAAACTTCTGTAAAACATGAGAGTTCCTCTGGTTTGAAGGCAAGAGTTGAAGCAGAAGATTGCAGAAGATTGTTTAATTATCTGTGCAGTGCTTGTGGAAAAGCAGCACTTGTGGTTTGAGCACTGTCAGTCAGCAGGTACTGCTGAGCTCCAGAGTGGAAGCTGCTGCTGCTGTGAGCCTGAAGCAGTAAGCACTGCTGGAGGATAGCAGGGGGACTAGCCCCACACCACTGTGGCTGCTTGGCTTTCACCCCAGAGTTGATCTGTCTCCCTCTAAGGCAGGGTGAAAGCCATCATGCACTTTTCCTGAGACTGTAGGGCAGTGCTCTAGCCCCTGTGGAGATGTGCATGGACTCCAGCCTTGGATGAGCAGTGTCCTCACGTGTGGGTGAGGCAGACAAGAATGCCTGGTGCTGGGCACTGTGTGACCTTAGCCAGTTCCTTGTTTCCAACATGTTGAACCTGGCCTTGCTTCTCCTTCCCCACAACGTGTGTTGGTTGATGTGATTTCAGGTCCGTTCAGTAATCAGGAGATGGCAGAGTGGTTCCAGGCTGGATATTTTACGATGTCCCTGTTGGTGAAGAGGGCCTGTGATGAGACTTTCCAGCCACTTGGAGACATCATGAAAATGTGGGGCAGGGTTCCCTTCACTCCAGGCCCAGCACCACTTCCACATCTGGTAATTATGTGATAGTTACAATATTAAAATAGTTCTCTAACAAGCAGGAATTGAGTTTTTTAGGTGTCATCTACTCTGTCTTGGAATTGCAGGTGCTCCAAGCGCCGAAGTTGAACTTGGTGTTAGATTACTTTTGCAAGAGTAGAAAGGACATGTAATTTAAAAATGCTTGGTGTGGCTGGAAGGCTAGGCCCTCTGATATGTGTATTTCACAGGCTTTGTAAATCTGATCTTGGTATTTTTCTGTCTTTTGTATTTTTTTCTGGTCAAAATACAACTTTTACATCGCTTGTATTTGCTATCTACTATTCTTAGTATATATGTTATTGAAAAAGAATGTTTTATCCCTAAACACAGGGTGAGCTGGACCAAGAGCGACTGACTAGACAGCAAGAGTTGGCTCTGATCCAAATGCAGCACCTGCAGTATCAGCATCTTTTAATACAGTAAGACTTCCTGTGTTCTTCCAGTGGCTGTGTTCTGCTCTGCATTTTTAGTCATCTGGGTTCAACTGCTTGTCATTATTTCCTTGGGCAATGGGGCTGGGAGAGCTTCACCTCCAACAGCAGTAGCTGCTTCCACAAACACCAGAGATGTTGATAGTCTACAGGACTAGGGCTGTGTGTCTGCCCCAGGCTCACTTTTCAGAGTCCTTCCCAGTGTCACACATAGCTAGTTTGGTGAGACTTGCTTTTTAGGTAGCTGTCATGGTCAGACTGAATCCCAGATGTCCTAGTAATGACCTTCAGATGTTTTGATATCAGGAGAAAGCTACACGTCTTTGGAATTGGAGATGGAGAAAGTGGAACTTACATTTGGTATGCTGCTCAGCTTTTTGAAGAACAGTGGAAGGTCCTGCTGGGCAAAGCTGTTTGTCATCCATTTTGCCAAAGCTCTCAGTTGTTCAGTTATGGCCAGTTCCTGACAGCTTTTTTTGCTGCAGCTCAAAGGAAAGAACAGTCAGATTGCTTTTTCAGGGAATCCTGAAAGTGTATGTCATAATTATAGTTTTTCAATACTGATTGTCAGCTTATGACTGAATGAGGCAAGTGCCTGCTCCTGTACTAGGCAATGCCTTGACCTACTGGGGAAGAGACTGATTGTAGGTGGGCAATGATCAAAGCCAGATTAATTTGAGCTAACGTTACAGAATTTAGACTAAGTAGCGTTGCACAGCTTAGAAGAGAAACATGGGGCAGTAATAGCCAGTTGACATAGCTGAGAGTGAAGAGAAGTCTGGTTCTGGTCATGAGAGCCAACTGGCTGTATCCTTGTATTTTGATTCTTGCCAAGCTCCTGTTCTGTGGTTTCTTCTAGTATTTAGCATGCACATTATATAGGTCAGTGGGCATTAGTTCCAGAGCATGCATCTGTCTGCAACTTGGGCATAAATGAACAAATACCATTTGTCTGCTTCTCTTTTGAAGACAACAGTATGCACAGATGCTGGCTCAGCAGCAGAAGGCAGCCCTCTCATCCCAGCAGCAGCAGCAGCTCGCTATTCTCCTTCAACAGTTCCAGGCCCTGAAGATGAGGTGAGCCAGCTCAAACTTGAACTGAATTCTGTTCTTCCTGCACTCTGGTTTGTATAGAACAAAAATTTCATCTTGTTAGCTGTCTGTCCTAGTTAAGTTTGCTCATATTTTAGGATTATATATGTTAAAGATGCTAATAAGGATATAAGTATGTTTCAGAATAATAGGAAACAGTTTCAGGATATGGAGTACTTCTTTATATATGTAATCTTTGCCTCAGAGAGTGTTTATGGAAATGAGGAGTTGAAATTTATCTGTCTGACAGATAGGTTGTGCTGGTCACCAAGGAGCTTTGCTGGTTCTGCAGTACTGGATGCTTGTTCCTCAAACTGGCCTCTAAGCAACTAATACAAAACTGTAGCTTAGCCCTTAACTTAACAGCAGGGGTGAGATCAGCAAGAACTCTGCAAGCAACTACTGTTGTCCGCATCATATTTTTGTTTTAAATAGAGGTGTGGAAGGAAAGCAGTATGTTACAAGTTACTGAATCTCATGCGTGTTCAGAGCACTCCTCTCCCTGGAAGTGGCGTGTTGACTCTTCCTGTTGGTATTACAGAATATCTGAACAGAACATGATGCCACCTGTTACAAGGTCTGTGTCAGTGCCGGACACTGGCTCAATATGGGAACTTCAGTCAGCTTCACAGCCTACAGGTAAGGTGCTTAGCCTGGGTCAGGTCTCTTGGGAAAAGTCCATGCATTAAGAATCAGCATCTTTGAGATGATCCTTCCCTTTTTGACGTAAAGTGAAATTATTTCTGCATCATGATGTTTAACTGGATCAGCCTGCTTTGCCTTGAAGTAGAAGTTCCATTTGAGAGCGGTGAAGAGTATGGTAATTTTTCCTATGGTTATGGGCAGTCTAGATCTGAAGGGATTGTTTTATTTAAGGACATTCTGCTCTGATGGGAGGAGCAGGAATAGCTGGTTCTTCTGTGGAATTTCATAGGAAACCCATCCTTCCTTCAGTCATGGACAGGCCTTGTTCTCCAGGAAGATAAGATGGCCCTCTACTGACTAAGGCAAAAGTGTTAATGTGATTTTAGTTCCTAAAACATAGTAACAGCATACACAAGATTCTCCCCTTTCATTCATGTTTTGTTCATGTGCTTATTTTTGCTTGTCAATGTTTGTTTTCTTTACTATCTAGTCTGGGAAGGAAGCAGTGTCTGGGATCTGCCCATTGATACTGCAGCTCAGGGACCAGCTCTAGAACAGCTTCAGCAGCTCGAGAAGGCCAAGGCTGCAAAGGTCAGAAACTGTTTTGTACTGTAAGAAGTTGGGATTGCTCTTCTTCAATGTAATTGTGGTTCTTGAGCCAGTGGAAGACCGAGCTCTTCAATGGATGGTTTTGACTAGATTTTCATGGAAAACACCATAAAGAGATTAGGGTTTATAAAAACAAGTTATGAAATCCTGGTGGACAGCTGTTTGGAAATTATCACTGTGGAGGTACTACTGACCTCTGAAATAATGGTTGTGTTCTACATTTGTGATTAAAACCTCTTCACTAGCCACCTCTGTTTTAAACTGAAATCATGAGCTGTCAGGCCAAACCCTGAGTTGAGACCAGGTAGTTATACTCTTAATCCTTGTGATTTTCACCAGAACTGGCTTGGGGAATCATAAGAGTCCTGTTTCCAGGGTTATTCTACATGTACTGTAGTATTGAATTATTTTTGTGAGTTTGAACCTGTATGACTTTATCTGTTTCCTGAAAATTACTATTTTATGATGACTGCAAAGCAATTCACTACTTGCTTCCAAAGTCAGAGGGTATTTTGAGGAGCTGATGTAGAAAGACTGACTAGAGAACTGGTGTTTGTTACAAACAAAAATTGTCCAAAATTGTTTTAGACTGTTTCAGGAATCTGACCTCAGTAGGCAGCTAGCTGATAGGCAAAATTGCAATTAAGGGAGAGCATCTGTCAGAGGCTTCATCTATTAAGCTGTTACTATAATATCAGCAGAGTTGCCCTAAGAAATGGTGTAGGAATACGTTACCTGCATCTGAGTATAGTTTTATGTGAATTGTAGCTAGAGCAAGAGAGGAGAGAAGTGGAAATGAGGGCCAAACGAGAGGAAGAGGAGAGGAAAAGGCAGGAGGAGCTTCGGAGGCAACAAGAAGAGCTACTTAGGAGGCAGCAGGAAGATGAGAGGAAACGACGGGAAGAAGAAGAACTGGCCCGCAGGAAGCAAGTGAGTTTTCCCCAATGTAGTTAATCTGTAATTAATTATAATATCTTATAAAACTCACTTTAAGAATCCTGTGGGGTCTAAGTAATCTTTGGTAGGTGTGTATGAAGACAGTTTTAATATTTTTCATGTGAGTATATTAAATTATGATTCTTCCGTTCTTGATTTTTTTTTAAGAGCCCAAACTGCAAGCTGAGAAATGGGCTTTGATGCTTCACTTTAAGATAGTTTTCTGTTTGTGAGCACAGGGCCTTTATTCCATGTGGAATATTCCCTCTCAACTTTTTAATGCCAATGTTAGACTTTAGTTAGTTGCCCAGTTAGTGCATGTTTTGATCTTTATTTCCCATTTATGCAGTCAAGTGTTTTATTGAGGATATGTTCTGGAGTAGATGGAGCTTGAGCAGCTGTTTCATATGAATAAGAGGTAGAGGGGCTATATTGGACAAAAAGTGATGTGACATTCAGCTTATTTTTCCCTTTTATTTTTAACTTAGTAAATTATGTTTTTTGAGTAAATTATTATCTGGGTAGGAGAGTCTGTCAGCTTTTTTACTTGAGTTGATACTTGGGAAAGGAAGGGATATAGTTTAATCAAGCATGTCTTAAAAAGAGTTACATGGTCAGTGTTGCAGTAGGGGAATGAATATAGGAATTGTAGCATGTTCTTAATCATCCAAGACTACAAAATAGAGACATTATTGTTGGGCATTTTTAGCACGTACTTCTGAATTCTGTATGGAAGAAAATGTAGTTGTTCCTTAAGTGTTGCAGGAGGGAGAGACAGTGAAAGTTAAAGTTTTCATTCTGCATGTAAAGGATAAGGGCAAGCACAAGGCTGAATTTACTCACTAAGGAGTTAGTCAGTAAATGTCCTGAAAAGTACCACATGAATAACAGGCAAAATTACTGAATAAATCTGTCCTTTATAGTATTTCTTATGAGCTTAGGTAGGCAGTTGTAAAGCGTGTTCCTGCTGTAAGGATCAGATACTTCTGAGGAAGCCTCTAGAATCTCTGGTTTTGTTTGGAAGTTCATTGTAGATCTCTGTTCACTCAGGGTTTGGGTTTTGTCCCAGAAGGTCTATTTTAATTGGTACAATATGATATGTAGATAATTTCATGGTATCTTTTGGAATCAAATCTGCAAATAAATGGCTCCTTGCTTTAGTGTGTCTACTTTGCAGGAAGTCATTATGCTGTACAGAAAAGCATCCTCCACTTGAGGTCAAACTAACATTGAAGCAATATTATACTCAAAAGTTTTAACTTTTGAGATAGATTGCTTTAGATCTGGTTCAATAACAAGAACACATTTTTCAGCTGGTAACTCAATTTGTGTCATCTGTGCTGGCTTCAAGTAGACTTGGGTTGTTTCTTTTCACTAACAGTTTTGCCTCTGTGTGTAACAATGTCTGTTAAATTCCAAAGTTTTGTTGTCCACTTTGGATTTGTACAGTTAACAGTCTGACTCTCCCGTTCTGAGATGCCATGGGAAATAACTATTTACACGAAGGAAGCAGAACGGGCTTGAAAAGCAGTAACAGCAAGTATTTTAGTTCATTACCAATGCAATAATTGCAACAATGCTTAATTCTGAGCAGTACTGTCTTGAAAAGGTAACAAAGAGTTTAAGCACTTCTCTGGAAAGAGAAAATAACATTGTATTCTGTATTAAAAAAAAGAAACTGGTCAATATTTGAATCTGAATTCTGTACTGAAAGGCATTGTAGAATCAGGGATGAACTGATTTATTAGCATGGATTTATGCAGAGGAGATGATGCTTAACAAATTTGATTAACTTCTTTTGAGGAGATGACAGTGAGAGCTGAGAGGGGTGAAGCAGTAGACTTAATCTGCCTGGACTTCAGGAAGGCTTTTGATGTAATACTGCATAAAAGACTAGTATATAAGGTTAGTAAATATGCTGTTGATGGTGAATTCTAAATAAAAAAAATAACTAATAGAAATTCAATTCTGTAGGATGAAATGTCATACCAAATGTTGAATTCAGTTCTGTTCACAGTTTTCATCGATTACTTCGCACTCTAGAATTGCAAACAGTAATGCCCAGCTTGTGTAGCTCCTCCTGTATTTTGTTTTTGTCTCTGGCCTGGTATCTTCTATTCTGTAATAATTGATTGCTTTCAGGAACAAAATTGGAGGTTTAATAACCAGCTAATAATTGTTTTCTCTGAATCATGTCTTTAGTTCTCCCTATAAAATACCTGTTTCAAAGAGGAGAGCAAAATGATTTGTGAGCCCTGGTAACATAGACAAGTAGAACTGCAGGTGTTATCAATTACAAAAAATTCTCTATTTAAAAATCCAGAGTCTATTGAACTGGGGATTGCTGCTTAAGGATTTTTTTTGTAATATTACAGATACTTTAAAAGATTTGAAATAAGCTGTTTGTACAGCAAGATGCATATGTTTGAAAACAATTACTAAGAAGGATTCTAAAGAGCACTGGGAATGTCTTGGAACAGGAATCTATGAACATGGGATCACTAAGAGCCAGAGGATTCCCGTACCAGTCAGTGGCAGAAAGCTGGAGAGCTTTGAATTTTGGTCACATGCTCAAACAAAAACTTCAAATAATAAGATACAAAAGTAAATATTAAGACAACATTTTTATAGCTGTGAAGAGTCAGCAAAAAGGCTGTCTTGCCCAGCTTTTCATATCTTAGAGGTTTTTTTTTACCTTTGTGTCAGTAAAAAAACACTGTTCTACTAGTTCTGTAGGGGAGAGAAATTTTTCACTGATGTTATTCAACAGTGTTTCTGCTGGCATGCCTGAGCAAAGAGATCTGTACAGCTTTTTTAATGGCAGTTCTAGCCTCATTTCCCAAGGGGAAAGTAGTGCTCATCTCTCCCAGGTACTGCATGCTGTGTCAGTGAGAGCTTCCAGCCTGGCTGGCACTGAGGACTCCTGAGCTGAGATCCTGCTCTGTGGTCTCCAGGCAAACAAAAATGACTGGCACCTCCAGCCTACTCAGCAGCCTTTTCAATAAAAGATACAGTATGCAGAAATTTTTCAGCACTTGTACTGGGGACACTTGATTATTGTGACTTGACTACATGTGTCCAATTAATACAGTTAAAGGCCCAAATTTCAAAAATGGCTCAGGTGGCATGTGTTGCACTTGAAGATGATTTGATTAATGAGAAATGAATCACAGGCTATTGTTCTATGTCCAGCTACTGGAAAAGCACACTTACTGCACTTACATTCAGCACCAAACCATTTGAGATATTCAGCAATATGAATGAATTTGTTGGCTTGCAGCTAGCAGCTGTTCAGTACCATGGAACTGCTTAGAAAAGATGTTCTGTCTACTGACAGTTTTGTTGCAGGCATCTGAAATTCACTGTCAGAGAAAAACCCAGGGAACTGTAGTGTAGTTTATCTTTACTGTGTGTACATGAAGCTTTGGTGCCAGATTGAATAAAAGGGTCTTAGTTTTCACAGTTCACTTCCTTGATTTACCAGAGTTTACATCCATGCTGCACAATTAATCACTGATCATCCTATGAATATTGCTTATAAAAAATGGTAGGGGTGTGATTGCTACAGTGGGCATTTAAAAAAAAAAACAACAAAATTATAAAAGCTTAAAAAGGTTCTGGTCCAAAAATGAAGATCTTCAGGTTGAGCTGGTAGGGTAAGTCAGACAACAGAAGGGGTGAAAAGTAGGGTAGCCTTAACTCAGTTGCTGGACATCAGAGGTCAGAAAAGGATGCAAAAACTAAGGCTTTTTTATGCAAGGGAAAGTCAGAACTGGTGGAAGAGGTCCCCAGGTGGGATCCCATTTAACAATATACAGGAAGCTGCTTGTCCCTATTCCTCAAAAAAAACCCAAGTAGCAGACTGGAAAAATGTTTGTTGATAGGAAAGGGTGCTAATGTTTAATTTTTGAGTTAAGTAAATTATTTTAGTACTTAGAAAACAAAATATAATTTGTTGGAAGCTATTTAAATAATTTAGGGAAAACCAAAAATCAAAGCCCTGAAGAGGCCTCTGTTACCCATAATATATAAATAGTTTAGGGGAGAGCCCAGTCAAAGGCCTTGAGACCTCAGAAGTAGCTGTTCTTGAGTGTACTGGGCTGTGTCAGCTTCTTTCTGGTCTCTGGAGATATGGTTTGAGTTTTGTAGTGCTCATGAAAGTCAGAAGCTCCTGTAAGTAGGAAAATCTTCCAACTTAGAGCTGACAGCTGCCCCCTCCCCCCCAAAGGAGTTAATGATACCCACACATTAAAATATTTATAGATCTAATGTCCAGCTTCTAGTGCTGCATAGTGAAAAGAGGAATCTCACCTTTTGTTGTCATTCTCAACACCATTCTTCTTAGAATCAAAGACAGGCAATTATGTCTTCTGTTTTCCATTAAAATAATTTATGTAGGAGATGCACATTATATCAGAAATATTTGTTAACATGTAGGTTTGTCGTGCTTAATGCAATGTTTTGGTAGAGCTTAGTTTGGAGCTAGGGAGCTTTTCTTGAGGCTACTCATTTGGCCAGACAATGCTGTAATCTGTGTTCTGATGTGGTTTGTTGATAAAATGGCATTTATAGACTAATATTTTGTTCCCAACTCCAGGAGGAGGCCCTGAGGCGACAACGAGAGCAGGAAATTGCACTAAGGCGGCAGCGGGAGGAAGAGGAGAGGCAACAACAGGAGGAAGCACTTAGGAGATTGGAGGAGAGAAGAAGAGAGGAGGAGGAAAGACGTCAGCGAGAGGAGTTAATTCGTAAACAGGTGAAAAATGGATGGCAAAAGGGACCTCTGGCAGCAGTACTTGAGAGACCATCAGTTTTGATGTCAAAAGGTCAAAGAAAGCAGAGCTTGCAGACAGTATCGAGTTGAGTGAAAAAAGGTTGTTTACCTGTATCCTGACTTCAGGCAAAACAATCAGAATCCAATATGCCCTTAGATAAAGAGATTTGGGTGGGGGTCAGTGTTCTCCCTTCACATTTAGCCTTAGGAATGGCTTTGCAGCGCAGTATTTGTACTCGTTTTGAGGCAGAGTACAGTATCAGATTAAGTTTGTTTTGAATTAGCACCCTCTGGGCCTTTACTTTATCTTCAGTGTCATCTGAGATGATTAATTTTGGTGGTCTTCCTGTGCAATGCTAAGTCTGTATCTACTACCAGAGTTTCAACTTTCTTTCTTACTAACAGGATTTTTTTCTCCTTGGGGTCAGCATTAGAAATCCCTATTGGGAAACTTGAACTTCCAGTCCCCTAATTGATATACTCTCACAGTCCCTTGATCAAGCTAATCTTGAAATGTGGTTGGCTTCACACTAACTTGCAGGTCCATTTCAGAATTCCCAGTTAGTGTTTTAAAATGCCTTTTCAGGGTCCTCCTGTGTAATGTGTCCATCACCATTTCTGTCATTCGTTAGCAGAAATGTCTTTTCTGGAACTCTGGTATTGAGTAATAACAGTAAACTCTCCATCTTTGTCACCTGTCTCTTTTTTCCTGTTATTTTTGCCAAGTTTTATTCCACTGAAAGTGTACTGTAAGTAGTATAAGCAAGCAGAAGCTCAGACTGAAAGGTGTGTATCTAGTAAAAGGAAAGTAGTAAGAAATTAGCTGGTGTGAATTATGGAGATGTCATTCTCATCCAAGTTCTTTGGAGCAATGGGAAACATGTATTTTTAGGGAATATAGACTATATTACTTCATTACTGAGAAACGGAAAGGTAAATAAATAACCCAAACAGCACAGATTACAGATAACATGGTCCCTGTCTGTTCTGTCAGAATATGAGTGCCACAGAATTAAGTATTTTAAATTCTGCGAAGTCTCCTTAGATTTTATTCCTTTCTGTGTCCCGGGAAGGAAGAGGAGGCCGCCAAATGGGCGCGTGAAGAGGAGGAAGCTCAGCGGCGGCTGGAGGAGAGCCGGCTGCGCATGGAGGAGGAGGCGGCCCGGCAGCGGCTGGAGGAGGAGGAGCGGAAGCGCAAGGAGCTGGAACTCCAGCGCCAGAAGGAGATCATGAGGCAGAGGCAGCAGCAGCAGGAGGCTTTACGGCGGCTGCAGCAGCAGCAGCAACAGCAGCAACTTGCACAAATGAAGGTAACCTCTTCCTGCAGCTTAACTTCCTTTCAGCTCAGCATGGAAAGTTAAAGCCACAGCTGCATTCAGGGTGGCCTGTAGTAGCTTGGGCAGAACAGAGATAGATGAGCTGTCTGGAGAGGAAGAGGGTAAAGAGTTGATATGAGAAAAAGGAGAAGGAGAAGTTACAGATTAAAACCCCAAAATGTTCTGTCAGTAGAATCACACTGGGAAGGCATCACACATAGGCACACCTGGCTTTTTGCCACAATGAGCAAGGGCCCATGCAAAGTTTCTAAAGTCTTTGAAATCTAAATGAATTGCTTTTTTTCTGGTAATGATGTTACATTATTCTTGATACACTGTGTCAATGACTGATGTGTCATAAGGCAATTCAAAGAATGTACCATTTATATTTTCTGCATTTTCATACATTCTTATTATACCATTTTGTACTTTATAGGGTTTTGTTAAACTTTAAAGGTGGCCTTTCTTTTCCCCTGGGTTTATACCGTTTCTTCATGATTATACTCCAGCAGTATTCTCTAAAATGTTTTGTAATCCTGATGATGTATGTTTTGGCTCAGCTCCCTTCATCTTCAACATGGGGTCAGCAATCAAATTCAGGAGCTTGTCAATCCCAGACCACACTGTCATTGGCTGAAATCCAAAAGTTAGAAGAAGAACGAGAACGGCAGCTCCGAGAAGAGGTAAACACTGACAGCAGCGGAGTGCAACTTGTTAGAGGGGACTCAGCTGTGGGACTGCTTAGCTGTCACTTCAGTTATTAGAAGGAATGGTGAGGATGAGGAATGTTTTTTTGAAATAGCATAACTCAAAATCCTGTTCTTCAGGCATAGGTTCAGAAAGCACTTGTGTGGAAATTTTCATGGCTTCTTAGTACAAGAATCTGAAAGGGAAAACTGCAGCCTTTTAACCCTGGGAGTGTAATATATTCGCAAAAGAGTGCAGTTATTTCACATCTAAATTCTAACATGTGTGAAGATATTCATGAGACCAGGGCACTTAAAGGGAGAGTGGGTTGAGGGGGGGAATAAGAGGTGGTAGGAGAGAAGGTGTTCTTCCAAGAAGCTGACTGCAGTCATCATTTGATAAATTTGGTCTGTCCCAGGCTAATAAACAATTTGTATTCACTGTTTATCTCATGTCTCCCTTTTTGGAGGAACTGTAATGGCCCAGGACAGTAATAGGTCAGCCAGACTTCTCTAGAAGAAAGTGGATTCTGTTTAAAACCAGTTTCCAAGTTAGACTTTTGAATAAAGTAATGATCATCTGAAAGTATTTACAAGCACTTTTGTCTTGAATGCAACAGCAAAGGCGCCAGCAGCGTGAACTAATGAAGGCCCTCCAGCAACAGCAGCAGCAACAGCAGCAGAAATTGTCAGGCTGGGGTAATGTCACCAAACCAACAGGCACCACCAAGTCCCTGCTGGAGATACAACAGGAAGAGGCAAGGCAGATGCAGAAACAGCAGCAACAGCAGCACCAGCAGCCAAACAGAGTCAGAAATACCACGGTACGATTGTTTATTTAATCAGTACATGGAGGAAAGCAGCCATGCCAGTTCCCTCTGTCTGTTCATGTCTTTTCTGCTGGGTCTGTGCTAATAACCAGCATCTCTTTGTTATTTCTCAACAGCACTCTAACCTCCACACCAGCATTGGGAATTCAGTGTGGGGCTCTCTAAACACTAATCCCAGCAACCAGTGGGCATCTGACCTAGTCAGTAGCATCTGGAGTAATGCCGATACCAAAAACTCAAACATGGGTTTCTGGGATGATGCAGTGAAGGAAGTGGGACCTCGTAACTCGACCAATAAAAATAAAAGCAATGCCAGCCTCAGGTAGGAACTTGGGAAGGAGCTTTTGCAAACAAAGACTGCCACTCCTGGCATGATAACTTGGCACTTAGAACATGTTCACGTGTTTTCCCTTTGTGTCATTCAGGATCTGTTTTGACAACAAAAATAGCTAATAGGTGACCATTCACAGTTCATTTTGTCACCTGGTTAGAAAATCATTTTGTTCTGCAAAAGTGTTTGCATCTTGTAAAATAGTCTTACAGTGTCACACTGTATACTGTACTATGGGTAAGCCTGGTAACTGATAATCTAATTCTATGTATTTTCTTTACCTCAGTAAATCTGTAGGTATTACAAGTAGACAAAACAAGAAGGTAGAAGAAGAGGAGAAGCTGTTGAAATTGTTCCAGGGGGTTAATAAAGCCCAGGATGGATTCACTCAGTGGTGTGAACAGATGCTTCACGCACTCAACACAGCCAACAACTTAGATGGTAAGAGATGGAAAAGAATGGGGGGGGGGGAACAATATCTATTCTGTTTCCTGACCAGAGTAGTTCTGAGGGATTTTAATGACATCAAACCAATGTTTCCAATGCACTTAGCAAAAGAACATAATTAAATAGCAGCCAGAAGAACTGACTGCGTTTTAGGTTTTCAGTGTCCTAACTATAGCAAATCAGTGGGATTTGAAAAAGTTCTGGAGTCTGTCAGCCAGAGCCCTCCTGAGGATTTCTGGTAGTCATGGAAGCATTATTAGGCAGATAGATGAGGATCTAGTTTCATTCTGCATTGCGTGATGGGGGTTTATTGCAGAGAACTAGACCAGCAGATATTTGACACAGAAATCTGACATTGATGTTAACTGTATGTGTGTGTTTGCTGTCAGCATGCACTTGCTCATGGTCTGCCTTCTTCTTGCAGTTCCCACGTTTGTTTCTTTCCTGAAGGAAGTGGAGTCTCCCTATGAGGTCCATGACTACATCCGAGCCTACCTTGGAGATACTCCTGAGGCCAAGGAGTTTGCCAAGCAGTTCCTCGAGCGCCGTGCCAAACAGAAAGCCAGTCAGCAGCGGCAACAGCAGCAACAGCAGGTAAAGGTGCCTCTGCTCTTCCTGGGGACTGTGAGGCTGGAGGGTCAGCACCCCTGCTGGATTCATCAGCATCCTGGCCAATGCAGACAATAAAACTGCTTTCCAGTTTTTACCACAGGATCAAGCTTCCTTTGTGACTTAACAGTTGAGGCCAACTGTAGGTCAAAGAGTGTTTTTGCATGGTGATCTGGGAAATGCTGTGGGAAGATGAGGTGGATACATCACGTGGATATAGGAAGGATTTTGGGCTCTCTGAATATTTTGTGTATAAATAAGCCAGACTTCACTGTGCTCTGTAATCTTATCCTTAATTTGTTCTCTAGGATTCAGTGTGGGGGATGAACCACAGTTCGCTACATTCAGTCTTTCAGACCAATCAGAGCAACAACCAGCAGTCCAACTTTGAGGCTGTGCAGAGTGGGAAGAAAAAGAAGAAACAGAAAATGGTTCGAGCAGATCCCAGCTTGTTAGGTCCGTTTCAGTTTTTAAAAATTGATGTTTAATTGGGCAGTGGTGGTTTGCTTTGGGGAATTTAGAGGATTCTTATTGACCTTAAATGGTAATACTGAATTTGAGTAGAAAAGTTGGAATGTCTTTAGAATATTTTTAGTAGTATTATTTATTTAATGATGTGAAAAATTCTGTACTTATGAAAAACTTTTGTCAAACTTTCCCTTATGTAATGGCCTCTTTGATACCTGGGTTATTACCTGGAAACCTCTAAGTAGTTCAGGGATGTCAGTTAAATTCCCTTTCCTCTTTTGAGCTGACTTAGGCTATTTATTGCTTTAATGCTGATTCATTCTTTGAAGAAAAACATTTTTTCCTTTCTTTTTTGAGGAGCAGCTTTCTGAGGTAGCCTTGGCCTTGCCAGATTTTTCCAGGAGCTAACCACTACCCTAGTCAGAAAAGACAGCAAAGTTTGAAGTGATCACAGATTTTCAGCTGGAGACTGTGGAGATGATGACATCATTAGTAGTCCTTTATTTATTTATTATGTTCTGTGTCTTAATTTTTACATGAGGCTAGTTTTAACCATCCCCTGTAGCACTGATGGAATGGAAAAGTTTCTTTGAAGTAGCTTTTAAGGTACAAGACCATTGTGTGAGTGCATGGACACTGTGGGGTGATAGGTCACTGTTGTGTTCGTGTGGAATAAATATATCTGGGTTTGTCCCCTGTGTGACAGAGAGGAAACCAGGGCACTGAACTGGGCCAGGCTTTTTTGTGCTGCTTCTGCTGAGCCCAGTTGCTGTAAAGCAGATAGGTATTGTCCACCTGAAGTCACTGCTTTTTTAAGGCACTAGCAGAACCCTGCCTTTGATTTTTGTCTGTCTTCTATTTTTGGTCTCACCAAAGCCAGTACTTCAACTACATCAGTGATCTCTGCACTGGTGTGTATGGAACTTCTCAGTGGAATCCTGACTTATGCCCACCCCAAGGTGCTCATCCACTGAGTCTGACCTGGGTACTCAGTTGAATATATTAACAAACCAACTGGTGTAATGTGAAGAAGAAATCACTAAATACAACTTAAAAGTTCCAACTGTAAAGGAAGTAGCCCATGCAGCTTTTTAAAAACATATACACTTGCTCTTTTACAAAATAATTTCAGATGCTTTGAGGTCACACTGCCACATGAGGGAGCCAGAACAATTTTCCTATGCCTACAGAGCATTTCTTATCCCTAGAAGTGTGAGGCAGTTGGTTGTCTAGCACAGAGCAAACCAATGTAGCACTCAAGACACTGAAGTGTCAACTTTGTGTTTAGTAGCCTTACACAGGGAAACTCTCCCTGTTCTTATACTCCATATGGGGTTCATGGAGCTCTAAAAAGGGGATTTCAGTAAGAAAGCTTCATTTGATTTATTTGATTTGTTTCCTTGTTGAAAGTGTTTTCACTCTCTCACACTTTCCTCATGTGCATTGTAACCTCAGCATATATGGCTAAAAAGTTGTGTAGAAGTTTGGGTACATCTCTAGCCACCTGCATGGCCCTGGGTAGCTTTGTACATTTTCATGTTGTACTCATGAGATGGAAGTTTGTAAAAAAAGCATGGAAATAGATGTAATTGGTACTAGACTTCATAGGTACAGGCAGTGAGACTTTAAAGGGTGAAATTGCTCACAACTCCTGAAGCATGAGAACACGATTCCACATGTGGATTCCAAGTTCTCAGAATGCCCGTTTTTGCTTCTCAGACCATGTAAATATGGTGCTGACAGCCACTTCCAAGAGCCAGTTGACTTAAGCGTGCAAGATGTTAAAGAGCCATGTTGCCACCCTGTATGGATGTGTCTCGTACTAGCTCTGCAGGTGACATTTTTTAAATGGAACTTGAAAACAGTCTTCTGATCTGGTTTTAAAGACTAAGTGATGCTTGCTAGATATACAGTTAATTATCTTCAGTTTATTCAGGAAAAAATCAGTTTGTGTGACTGCATCTGTAGCCTTCCTGAGCTACCCCTAGATTCTTACTTTCTCTTACATGTGGTACTGCACATAACAGATGCTTTGTATCAAGTACGCTTTGCCACAGCCAGATTTTTAACCGGTCCTTCTTGGTTCACAGGGTTTTCAGTGAATGCTTCATCAGAGCGGCTCAATATGGGAGAAATAGAGACTTTGGAAGACTACTGAGCATGTGCAAATCAACTGGCTTTTCCTGCATCTGTTAACCATGGATTCTCCGTTCGGACATCGTACTCTCCACCTTGTGTTGTTCTTTGCCTCGCAGTGAATCACAGGATCAATCATCTCAGGCTGCTTCCTCTGGCCCCAGCAAACCCTTTCTGCCCAGGACTGCACAGGCGTTGTTCCTACTGTCAGCCCACTCAAGTGGACTTGGTTCAGAGTCCCGGGAGGGTGGGAGTTAGGCTTTGTTTCCCAACAAGGCTGAATTGGGCAGCAAGCTTTCACTGTGCTGTGATTCATTCTGCTGACATACCTGGAAAAAAATCAATTGGGATTCTGCAAAGCATTGCTTCCTTCTCCTGGTTACTCTTACCACATCCAACATGTGCAGTCATATGGAGAGAGAGAGAGAGAGAGATTGAGAGAGAGTTTGTGGTTAACAGATGTTGGTCAAAACCAAAATGCCACACAGATACTGACTTGGCTGCTCCATCAGGGCAAGAGGTGCTCTCCTGGCCAGGAGCTACATTCATAAGCTACCCTTAGAAACTGGCAACAGGAGAGGGGCGGTAGCGGGCACAGATTAGCTTGGGTTGGTTTGAAGTTGCACACCCCCTGCCAGCCCTTCTCAGCACATAATTTTTGGAGGGAAAGTTCAAGTCTGTCTTCATTAGGTGGTGATGCTGAAGCTGGTGGAGTTCCTGTCATCGGCATTCTCCAGCCTTCCTGGACAAGTGGGGACTTCTGCTCTGGAAAAAGGGGGGTGGCATCTCTTCTTTCAGGCTGAATTTACCCCTTAAGTGCTACCTTCAGAGGGTTAGGACCAGTTTATTTTGAGCTCTTTTCCTGCAAATTTGTCTCGTTTAAGAGACAGTGGGATCTTTACAGTGTGGATCTGTAGTCTCTGGAGAGGGTGGACCCTAGCTTTCAGAGACATGCCAGCAGCCTCAGCTGGTTGTCACTTGAAGCAGTGCTTAGGTATCGAGCAGAGATGCCCTTTCGTCATGGAGAGAGACACTGGAGGATGAAGCTTTGTGCAATGATGGCCCTGCTTATCTTCTACACCTTAAAAGTACTTCATGCACCTTCACTGGGATCCATAACATCTTAGTGTTTATGGAGTCATAACCTTCCTCTCTCACCAAAAGATTAACACCACCTTCCCTGCTCCACGTAACCACCCACCCCCCCACACACACCGCAAACGACAGAGAAGGAAAACTGCCAAATGCACTTAGTTTGAACCCCCCTGGTCCCATCTCCCATCCCCAGAGGGGTGTAACCTGCGAAGGGAGATATGCTGCAGTTTTGGTGGAGTTGTATAAAGGTGTCTGTTATTCTGTCATCACTGCCTAAAGAAAACAGTTTGAGTTGCTCAAGAGCAGTTTGGCTTTGGATTTTATTTTGTTTGGTTTATTCATTTTTTGGGGTCACCTTCCCCTCCTCCTCCTCTCTCTTCCCCCGTCCCCAAACATGTACAGTAACTATACAGAGACTGCTGCAGACTTGTATATAGTTTTTGGATCCAATAGCATGGAGAGACTTGGAACTGTTGCAAATCTGGTCTCCCTGTCTCCTTTGCTTTGTAAATTCATAAAAGGGGGAAGAGGGGTAGTTAAAATGTTTACAAAACTTTAAACTCCCTCTGAACTTTTGCCAGTGTGGGGGGGGAAAAAAGAGAGAAATAAAACCTGGTTGTATTATATCTGAGAGAAAACTTTTTGCTTGCTTTTGTCAAAGCTGAGTATTGAGATAATTCCTGGTGCTAAAACTCACCTAAACTTGACTTGCATCAGTTTTCATCAAGAAACAACAAGCAAATACACAGGATGTAGAACAGCAGCTGCTGCTTTATTTCTTCCCTGGTGAGGAATACTGGTTGGTTTTTCTACTTGATAATTTTAGAGTTCAAATAAACACCAGTAAGTTGATATTGGAAATTTCTAACAAGAAAGCTTTAATTTTCCTCCACTGTCTGTAGAGAAACGTGTGCATTCATGCTGGTGCTGTTTATGCAGGGGAGATCAAGCCATGGCTGGTTTGCTCTTAACACAAACACTTGGCCACAGAGCCTCCTTTGCCAGTCTGTGCCCACCCCATGCACTTCAGTGCACTGCCCTAAATAAGAGGTTTTATTTCTCCCCTCAGCCTGAAGTCCACAGGGATACCTTGTAGGTTTCTCTTTTTAGAGTTATTTTCCTTTTTTTCTACTTGTTTTTGTGTGGAAAATCCCAGTAAAGGTAATGGTAAATGTCCTGCCATTCACATGACCATGGAAAATAAGTATGCTAAGGCCTAACTTACACAGTAGCCTTGCACAATGTCTGATGTCTGAGAGAACAGTTTGTGTTTTAGGCTGATAACCTGACTTTGTTTTAATATCTTCTCTTTTTAGCATATAAGGTGTGTGGTTCATAAGTGCTTTCTGTTTTTTTACTGGTATGATCTAATTTCTACAAGCTAATTTTGGACTGCTCTACACTATGTTACAAGTAACAAAAGCCTGTTAGTTTGGAGCTCTGCTGGGAAGCAGGAAAGGAACAGCTCTTCTATTGCTAAATGAAATTGCAGAAACGCAAGCAGGGAAAATGTGCAATAATTTGTCAGACCTTGAGGACTTCACTTGGCTCCTGAGAATTTGTAGATAATGGCTCAGTGGGGAAGAAATACTGTTCTTAATGCTGAAATATTCTGGTTTCTGTGTTTAGTACTAAGGTAAGGTGGTGGCATGTACAGATTGTTTGCCCAGGTGATTGCCTCGTCACCTCCTGTGACAAACAGGGCCCTTTTAATGTAGCAAGTCATTTGGATCAGTAGGGATGGAGAGAATAGGGACTCCAAGAAACAAAGCGAGCGCTGCAGAAAAATCTGAATCTGAAATTTAAGACAAAACTACTTGTGTCATACTTTCAGAGCATAAAGAACTGACATTGGAGGTGTTTATGTATTCATTACATGATGGGAAACCATGAAGTATTCATCATCATATCAGCTCCAAAACACTAATGAAATTTCTTCTGTGACAATCAGCTGAAGTGTTCCCCTTTTTATAGACCTTTCCCCTTTCTTTGTTGCTGCAATTGTGATTTGAAACAAACCTGGGTTTTCTATGTTGTGAACTGCCATGAGCCCCCGAGGCAGGCAGGGACAGAGTGGCAGAGGCTGGTGGGAGGAGGTGGTGCCTGAGCAGTTGGGATTTGAGGAGGATGCCATTGCCTGCCAAAGGCGACTTTCCTGGAGTACTTGACAGCACTTCTGAGACCACCCATGGCTCCCAGGCTAGCTCTGTAAGTATTCCACCCAGGAACAAGGATGCCATGGAGCTGCTCTGGCTCCGCGTCAGAGCACTTTAGCCTCAGAAGATTGAGGCCCTTGTTCTTTGCTCTCCACACCCTGCACAGTGAGGGAGAGCAGAGCCCTCGAATGGGCTGCTTGGTCTCAGGCTGAGCTGCCCCAATGGCTCCTGTGTTACTTTCTGTGATTTGGGATGGCCTGCCCGAGGGAAGGCATTCCAGGAGCATCTTCATGGCCTCTGGGAAGGGCTCACCAACAGCTGCTCATGTGTGCAGTGGCCTGGCAGGGTCCTGATGGCTCTGCTTTGCTGCCTATGGGGTTTTAGGCACAAGTTTGGGAGGGTGGAGCTGCCTTTGGGAGGAGGTGTGCTCCTGGAGCCAGAGCAAGGGAGGCTCTGCTGGGCTTTGCACTCTCTCTGCACGGTTGCTTTAGCAAACTTTTTTCACTTTTTTTTTTCTCTTTTTTTTTTTCTCTTTTTTTTTTTCTTTTTTTTTCTCTTTTTTTTTTTCACTTTTTTTTTTCTCTTTTTTTTTCTCTTTTTTTTTCTCTTTTTTTTTCTCTTTTTTTTTCTCTTTTTTTTTCTCTTTTTTTTTCTTTTTTTTTTTCTCTTTTTTTTTCTCTTTTTTTTTCTCTTTTTTTTTCTCTTTTTTTTTCTCTT